>NW_022979523.1:0-200533 GCF_902652985.1 Pecten maximus
ATTGAACAATCTTGAGAGCCCCATACCTAAACATGCTATAGGCCACAAATTAGGTATCTAGGCCTCTTGGTTATTGAGTAGAAGTCGTTTAGAGATTGTATCATATTTGACTGTGACCTTGAATGAAGGCTCTAGGCCTTTTAGTTACTTAGAAGAAGTGGAAAATTTAATTTCATTTACGAACCGACGACGACGGACAAAACGCGATCAGAAAAGGTCACTTGAGACTTGAGACTTCGTCTCAGGTGACCGAAAAATCTGGTTTTCATATCATGTTGTAGAACTTTTCAATCTGAAATACCCCATGGCCTGCGTTTCAGAAATATATTTCAATTTAAGTGTCGCCCACCCACTATCTTATGGGACAATCGGAAAAAATAACAAAATATCGCTACATTGCATTATAACTCCCTATGTCCTGTCACACAAACAAGCATTGAAATAGTGTTAAAACAAATGTATATCACTATAAACCTACATTAAAATTATGCTTTTATGTTTTTATCTGCAACAGAGGATGGGAAAAGTATTTAGTGATAGTCCTGTCATTTCCAGATAAACTACAACCGTGCACAACAACGCGGTAGTATGTTTTTGATCTGACGTGTGTATATATGTGATACACTTATAAGTAATTTAAAACTTCTAACTGATCATGCAACATATTTAAATTATCTGCTTCACTTCTCGTTTTTATTAAATATTTCGAAAATAAAAATAAAATTTTCAAATTTTAATGAAAAAATTACATTTTAATGATACGATTCTACAATAATTTTTTTACAACATAAATTACTTAAATTACAATAATAAGTGATACAGGAACTGTACTTAGATTTGTCAAGAGGATAAGAACATTTGAACCAGTATTGAAAACACAATGTGTTTAACTTGCATAGGTATGACTTAAAGTTTATTTGTGTCAGATGGTTTTTTTAATAATCAACTAAAATTGCACAAGTATGAAACGAAATTTTATTCTAAATCTACATCATGTTTCCTTGAACAGGGCAAAATCATCTGCTTTACGTTGATATGACATTTTCAATGATCTGTATTTAAAATACCAAACAAACACATTTAAACTGTTCGCTTATATCAACAGGAGATATCAATGTTGGCAAAAATATGCTTAAAAGTTAAATATTATGTATGCACTATGTTGCCCTGAGTGAAATTCAAATATTTCGGATACGGAAACATCATGTTTTTTTCCCCAAACCATTGCTCTACATCACAAGATACATATATTACGTTTTATGTCCAGCTTATAACAACAGTGCATGTTTTGTTGCATAGGGTTAGGATTTTTGAAAGGAAATGTTGACAAATTTATTAATCACAATTTTACAAAACAATCTCTATTTGTTTTGTAGTCATTCAAAATAACATGTCATTTCACAATGTACTATAAGAAAATAAAGACCCATTTGACACCATATTAATGACACAGTAAATAAATGTAACTCACCAATACAGTTTCCCGTGGACTTTTCACATAACATATTCTTGCAATTTGCAGGACAGTTGTGATCACATGTGTTTCCGTATTTTCCAGGAATGCATTCTGAAATCATAGGAAACTTCCCAAATTGATGATTGATTTAACGAATACTATTTACTGCGGGTTAAGTGGAGTAACATAGCACAACATGAAAGAATATTGATGACACAGTATTTAAAATAAGCGGAGAGAATCACTGTGGCCCCGGATTGCATTGGCCAACATATTAATAATACAGTAGCTGGAATAAGTGAAGATAATCACTGTGCCACTTGCTGACCACCAAATCAATGACACATGTAGTAAGATGTAAATCACCAATACAGTTTCCCGTGGACTTTCCACACAACATATTCTTACAATTTACAGGACAGTTCTGATCACATTTGTTTCCGTACTTTCCAGGAATGCATTCTGAAATCATAGTAACCTTCCCAGATTGATGATTAGTATAACGGATATTATTTACTGCGGGTTAAGTGGAGTAACACAGCATCACTTGACAAGCATACTGATGACACAGTATTTAAAATAAGCGGAGAGAATCACTGCGGCCCGTATTGCATTGGCCACCATATTAATGATACAGTAGCTGACAAAAGTGCAGATAATCACTGTGCTACTTGTTGAACACCAAATCAATGTCACATGTAGTAAGATGTAAATCACCAATACAGTTTCCCGTGGACTTTCCACACAGCATATTCTTACAATTTGCAGGACAGTTCTGATTACATGTGTCTTCGAACGTTCCAGGAATGCAGTCTGAAATCCTAAGAATCCTTGCAATATGATGGCGATTTTCATGGATATAATTTAATCAGGGGTTAGTTGGGATAATTACTGCGCCACGTATTGCATTGACCGTCATATTAATAACACATTAGCTAGATATTACTCACCAATACAGTTTCCTGTGGACTTCTCACACAACATAGCCTTACAATTTCCAGGACAGACCTGATAACATGAGTTTCCGTACTTTCCAGGAATGCAATCTGAAAACGAAAGAACCCTCCCAAAATGATAATCATTTTAACGGATATAATCTATCACTTAAGCGGCCACACCACCTTAACAATAGTACACCATTTAATCATCACCTCCCTCTTATAACCTAGCTGAGGAGTCAAGATACTAAAATAACAAACAACTAATCAGTATATCTTAAAGTTTGGAAGGAATTATTGTGTGTTTGTTTAAGTAAACTCCTTATAAATTCGATATAGACGAATTAGTTACTTTATTAAAGGCTTACAATACGGAACCGGGGATCCTTTTCCAGTGTTTAGTAGCACAACAAGCTGAATAATTCAAATAGAAAATATGAGTTGGTTCTAGTTTGATAAAAACAAAACGAAACATGATTTCTTTTTTTATCGTTGCAATTAATGACTCTATACATTTTGAGTTTTCTCATTGGTATGAGTTCAAACCATACTGATTGTCATACTGATAGTATAATTTTGAAGATGAAGTCATTGCATGTATTTTATTGTTTTATTTAGATTTTTCACTATTACCATGAAAGCGTTATTGCTTTTGAAATTGCACATTGAATACACGTCTTGATGAAATTCACAACCTGAATAATAAACCAAAAATAACTGTTGCTGACCGTAACAGAAACCGTTGACTTTCTCACATAGACTGTTCAGGCAATTTGCAGAACAAGCATGTTCACATCGAACGCCGTACGTCTGAGGAACGCAATCTGATAACAAAAGAGGGAGTAATGATTAGTAATATATAGTATATGTTATTAGCTAAGGAGTGGGCGTAGTCTTACCAACAGAAACGCCCTAAAATAGTATTGTATACATACATAATGGACTGTAGTTAATTTATGTTTCCAATCATTAAATAGAAACAGACATTTGACAATTCCCTAAATACATAATCACCTAATGTATATAAACATGTGCATTCAGTGTTTAAATAACTGATTGGCAGAAAAATTACATTCCATGAATCCGTACCCAATAGACTCACTCGTAACCACTCCGTGTTTTACCCGTTTATCATAACAGCCAGATTAGTCAAGGTATCTAACATATCAAACAAATTAGCTTTGCTACTTTAATTACGTGATCATCATTATAATGGTAATGGAGACGAATATTTCACGATGGAACGCATGGGAGGGGTGGAGGTTGATGAGATATGTTATATAGACTTGAACCGTTCTTGTAATGTTTTATTTAACTTCGTTATTTAACTTAATGTAGCCCTTGGGAGATCGGGACATGTATGTGTCACTACATGTACGTCCCGAGCGTGCAAGGATTCCTGTCAAACGTCAATGTGTGAGAGAGGTTCGATTAGGTGAGTGTTGCACGGACTTTTTGTCCTATTCCCTGCAAATATCATTCCTATCCCCTGCTCCCAGTTCATTCTCCATGCCATCGGACAGTACAGATGAATAACTAGCCCTGTAGGTCTGTCTTCATGTAAATTTCATCAATGTAACTTTTAATATACAGTTGAGTTTAGACTAAAGGTTCACAAAGTACACTCCGAGTGCATTCCATTTGGACTTGTAGTGCACTCCGTTTAGACTCCAGGTAAATTTGGAGTGCACTACAAGTTTATCTCGAGTCCTATCGCGCTACAATTCTACCTGGGTCCACATGTATCACATGTACCTGTAACCAAGTACATATATACATAGATAGATGTATATTCATATACATTTAGACTCATAAAACATGTATCAATAAACTATTTGTTACAGTTTTATCTTTGTATATACATGTATTATATTATTTTGTTGGTTCGTTTTAGTTGGTTTGCACAAAGCATCAAATAAAATTGATTATTATTATTAGGAAATCTTATATAAAATAACTGAATAGATCCGGCACTTCAAGTAAAGTATTTTTCATTGAAAAAATGTATGATAGAGCATTAATATGATATGAAGAGTTCTAACATGCAACTTAAGTCAATAGAAATTAATACTCAAATACAAGAATTCCTTTATAAGCTAACTATTTCTAATGATATCATGATTACTGAACTCTTATTTTATGTTTCTGATATTAAAATGGAAGTATGTAAATACTTATCAAACATTTCATACATAAACTGCAGCTGGCTTTATGTCATTTTTTTAAAAGTTTGAACTGAGTTAACTGAGTCATACCCAAACAGGTACAAAGACTGTTTTTACAATTCGAAGGACAATCCGAGTTACAGTAGACGCAATATTTTCCTGTGAAGTAGTCTGGAAGGAATGCAAATGATTAAAATACATTTCACTACTATGGGATGTGTGATAGACGTTGCTGCACAAGGAATGATTATAGCAGGAATGTAAGCATATGATTAATTTGTGGTTTGGTTTGGTTTATTTTGTTTAACGTCCTATTAACAGCTAAGGTCATTTAAGGACGGCCTCCCGTGCGTGCGACATGCATGTGTGTGGAAAGTTCGTATGTGTGTTTTGGGAGGCTGTCGTATGTTCGTGTTAAGTCTCTTTGTGGTAGGCCGGAACTTTTGCCGATTTATAACAGTTATCGTATAGTTACATATATATCTATATTTTTCTTTCTGATATTGAGTTTGTGTATATATAATTGTAACTTACAGAAACAGGCTCCTGTTGTGGAGTTACAGTTATCGCCATAACACCCTGGTGGACAAAGATTGTTACAGTGTCCGTCACCGTATCTCCCTACTTGACATCCTGTTGGAAAGACACATTAAAGCCTGTTAGTTTATACTTTGACAAGCGAATTTCTTTCCTTTTCTAACCAGATTGTTTTCGAATGAATCATCATCTGCAATACCCTGATAAACGTATTCTAAAAGAAACATTGGATATTAAGAACTTCATCAAGACGTATATTTTAATTACAATCTCGATTTCTAAAAGATACGTAGTATAATGTAATCTTGTCTCAATATAAAACAACTTTAATCAGGTACAGCTAGGAACAACTATATTTTCAAAACAATTATGACATTATTGTTCACAAAAATACTACGGCAATCCATGGATATTTGGAAGAGAAAGAAAAATGGTAGACGGATGACCTGATAGATGACTTGTAATTATAAGGTACTCTCAGGTAATGCAAGATGATTTTTTGACGCTTCAGCTCTATATTGATTTTGAATAATTGATTAAATAATTTGGATTAATTAGTTAAGATTGTAAATTTTTAGTCTGATTTGACAAGCAAAGAAAGGCATTGTCATATTATCATACTCATCAATATTGAATAAACTGAAAATCCCACACAATTTCGCCCATGGAGAAAGTTGACGGACTTGGAAGCTGCAGGATTTGAGTCCCCTGTACTAAGTGGCGCGGCGACGCACTCGGAGGGATCAAGAAGCGTGAATATGGCGAGAGATACGAGCATGAACTTTTTCTATCCATCATGGATACAGATATTTATAGCTACTTTAACTTAATTCATTTTTGCATGTTCAGCAATAACTTATCTATCAGTGTACGGTGTTGATTTCAGCGAAGAGTTCGAGATTTGTGGGAGATAAGGCACATTAATGACGCGACGCGAGTGGAGACGAGATCGTTGTTTACGTTTTCACTGTTACGAACAGAGAGCCTGTGACGTTCTCGCATATACAGTAACTTCAAAAGTAATCAGATTCAGAGGTTATTGTAATCAGTGATATTCTAACATGATTTTGGAAGTATACACTTTTTGGTTGCTGGGAAACGTGTCTTTGTTTTCATTGGTCTCCAAGGGACGGTAGTATGAGAGAGAGACTCCTCGTAAATGCCGACGACGAATAGCGAGCAAACTCCTTAGATTTATATTGTAGAAGTTATGCCTATGTAATAACTGTATGCTTAAAATGTAAACACTGTGTCGTCTATCTTGGCCATAAATCTTTTTAAATATTGACCCGAATTTGACTTACAATTATATAATTAAATGAGAATGTAACAAAGACAAAGGAGTAGGTTAGCCCCATCTTTGATTTAATTGAAATATATACCAGATTAACAATTACATTTGATTTTTTTTTAAATATGGAGTTTCAAAGAATTGTGATGTGAGGCTGCCTAGCAACGGGCCTGGTAACGCACCTTTTTCATTTGCTCAATTTAATGGTGTAATTCTATAATTTTTCTTCAATTTTATATCTTAAAATTTGTTTAAAAATCAATCTAAAAACTTAATATGGTTATTATGAATTTTGTTGTAGACTTAAATGTCATAATGTCTAGGTTACATAGAGCTAGGTTTTACAATTGTAATACATAGCAACCATTTTTTCTCCATAGCAACACATAAGACAATTTCAATGCGATTGGGAGATGCATGTTTGAATGTTACAAGAATGTATCAACTTAATCTTAATTAGACTATGATCTCTTGATTGTTAATAACTTTGTTCTCCTTTTCCATAATTTGTTCTCAAAGAAGTGAAGCTTATTTATAAGTATGATCCCTACCAGTGAATCCTTAAAGGATCTTGATCGAATTTCACAAACTGATATGGGACCATAATATCTCATTTCATTTGAAATTTCAGAGCTTTTGGAGCAAGGTCATTGTTACTGATTTAGCAGGGCCTGTATGGGACATGTGCTTTATGATTACAGTCAATTAAGAATCATTTTAGAACATACTGACATATATGTTACCGCCAAGTACAGAAATCGGGTTCAATTAATGACCAATGTTTGGAATATTAATTATTGAAATTAATTGACTACATGGTTACATAGTTTGTTTGTGCATGCAAATTGATATGCATGATTATGAAAACACTATTTTAAATAAATTTCATATATGACATGTAGCAAAACAATTATATATTGTTTTCTGACTTACAGTTCGGATTTCTAGTAAAACCGATAATGGTATGAACATTACCTCGAGTACCGCCCGCATCGCACTTTTTTACTCTCTTTTATTCGGTTTACGTAAGCGTTCTGTTTGTTTTGTGTGTCTTTATTAAATTAGCCAATTATGAAATATTGTATAAGTAATTGTTTATTATGAGTATATTGGATATGCTATTTTGGTAAATTGTTCTATGATTGTAATAGCTTAGCCTTGATATTGCTTATATCATATGCTGTATGATATCTACAATAATTGTAATGTAATAATAGAATATTTAAGGTAAAAGAACTTTAGGTGAAAAGTATTTGTAATAGCTTGTATGTATTATTGCGAATACTGTCAACCCAACTTGAGGAGAAACATATTTTGCTTTTCCAAATTGATTGCTTTTATATTAAACTTTTTTGTACTTAAGATTAATTGCACAAGGAAATATGTTTTAATGCAAAAGAGTTGTATTTAGCTCAGTAAAGAGCTTTCTTTTCTGATACAATATGATAAATCATACTGTATCTTTAAACCTACTGTCAAAGATGACTTACATCTTGTTTGGTATTATAAAGACAGTCTTATGAAATTCTGTATAGGAGATCCCCCCTCCCCAACACCTGCTGACACCTGTCCTGCTGACACAGGTGTTACACTTTTACATCACCTGGTCAGTTCAGGAATAGCCCCAGGCAATCTTTCAATACACTGGTCAATAAGTGTTTCACATGCATGTCAATTATCTTCCGTGAGAAATAATATTTATATAGTTGAAATATATTGAATATCTTATTGTCCAGTTAATATCTATATCAAAAAGCTATATATAATATATATATGTTTAGCAGATTAAGGCTAGGCAAAACGCTATATTATATTTGAAATATGAAAATGAAGGAACGAGAGTTTTTATATAACATCACTTCACCAAATCATTTTATTTCAGCAAACATTAAACAGAATCATACTCACCAAACACCTGTACCTCACACAACATCAGAACAGCGTCATCACTATACCAGCTGTATCGTTTTGGGTTGTGTCTATAGTTGTACACGGTCACATAACGACCTACATACGGGCATTGGTGTGTCACCACCAGCTGTACAGCACTTCTAATACTACTAGTGTCCTCATTACACAGAACACCGTCTGTTGACGTAATGGTGGTATTGGATATATAAAGCTGATATCCTGCCAATGTTTGCTGAAAACCATCTTAAAAGAAAAAAAAATAGCTTCCCATTTAAAAAGGTATGGGTGATGATGTCATTGATAAAGTCGAATGTTATCGATCCCAATCGTAATCTTGATTGTGTTTTTGTTTTTTAGAAGTCATCGAAGATTAACCAACAGCAATTTTCTTAGCTTCACAACGATAACCTTCTGTAGGGTGATAGGTAATATTCGATACATCACGTTTCGATACATCACGTTCCCGTCACGCCATTTTCTACTGGTTATCGGTTATGACGGGAAGTTGTTACTGGTTCTCGTACAATTTATCACCGGCAGTGAAAAAAGTTATGTTGGAAACTTCCCAACATCACAATGAATACGTATATGGTACCCAGGACTTATTGAATCTTTGATAAACCAGAGAGTGCTCAGGTGTAAACCGAAACAAAAACGGACGAGGGGGAGAAATCTCGAGCACACAAAACGGACATCCTGGAAATACATTTTTACATTCTGACTATATTACTGCACGTTTTATTGTTTAGTTCTTATCGCTATTGAAAAAGCAGCACCTTTAGATACACTTTTAGGGTAATAAAATATCAGATTATGTTAAACTTTATCGTCTGTCAGACGAAAGACCCTGTCAATTTATACTAAATTTCAAACGATAAATATATAATCTTTACATCAGTATTGAACTTGTCTATTTGTCAGTCTGTCTGTCTTTCTGTCTGTTGTTTGTCCGTCTGTCTAGTTAGTTGTCCATTTGCAGAAGGAAATAGTGTGTTGTATTTTTAAAGAAAATGTATCGGTCGCTTTAACCGCTCTTAACAGTGAATCATTAATATCAATTTATTTCAATAAATACATATTGTACACTTAACGCTTTGAATTTCAAATTATGTTCCGTATAGATAGAATGTAATGATATACAGGAAGAATTAACATAAAAATGTATCCCAGTAAAGGGAAATATTGGCACAATGGTCAACTCCACACATTTTACCTGCTTTCAAGTTTCTCAACAAGTATGCAAAAGTCAACATCAAACAGAAAATCAGAAAACGGCAAAAACCTTGGCGCAATACATTTTTACATACATTTTACTACACTATATAATACACTGTAACATTCTTGTTACCGTACAAAACACTTAAACACATTCTTTTTCACAATAAATACGATTTAATTATCCGGAAAATATCAAGGAGCTTATCAAAACAGGTAACACATACCTTACAAACATTTTCATTTTATTCTATAGATAGTGACGATGATTTTTTTAATGACACATATACTCCATATAAACCCCAAATCAACAACACCACAGATTCTATGACATCAGCCGCTTACCCAGGCTCTGCTTATTACGTAACCAGCAGAAACAACTCAAAATTATTTGTATGACAATTTGAATTTCTCAATTTGTAACGTCCGCTCTCCATAAACACGGGACGTGAACGTTCTTTTGGGATGGTTGTGTTGCGATAAGTTCGAAAAAACTGTCACACGGCAAATTGTCACACGGCGAACTGTCACACCCCTGCTGTAACGTCGTCAGAATGTTTGAAAGACACAACGACATGCAAGCGCTTAATTGACACAGATTGTTTGTTGTTGGAGACGGTAGCCTAACATTTTGTTTTCTCTCACGAAACTGTCAAACATGGATCAACACATGCGTTTTTAAAACGCCACAGACGTAGAGATCGAGTCATTATTAACGGAGAGAGATAGCCAAAACACTAAAAGGGTCATACAAACGTCTGTCAAGTTAATGGAAGACTATATAGCAGATTCTCATACCAGCACAAACATCTATATAGAGAAAAAACGGAAGGGTATAATAAAACAGTTATCAAATGGGGTAATTCGGGCATTAGTAATTTTGTCATCCCCTCATCAACAACGGTTGCCCTCGGGCTAAAGCCCTCGTGCAACAGTTGTTGCTTCGGAGCTGACAAAATTACTATCGCCCTCATATCCATTTGATAACTGTATAGTGTTGTGCCCTATGAAGCCAGACATATTTGATGTTTGCCTGGTGGTTTACGAACAAAGTTCTCATATCGAGAATTTCACACAATTAAATTGGACCTAGATTTATATGGTGTTGTCAACGAGACCGAAGAAGCTAAATGTCATGGAACTCATAGTCTCATACTCTTGTAACTTTTAAGGGTCTCAAATATAGAATTTATTGATATTTTCCCCTCGTTATTCGACTTTGAGCTACCATAGCGGTTCCGCTATAACAATGGAACCCTCTACTGTTATGCTACTATTGTCAGGAGACTGCAGATGTTTTGATATTCTACTTAAGAATAATTGATAAGAATAAGTCATTATTCTAATGTTTACAGTACAAATATTGTTTGTGTCCTAGTGATATTAGTTAAGTATTTCGTAAGTTACCATTGTAAAGGAATGTGCTGTTTAAATGAGTTTGATAATGAGTGTGATCTAATCGAATTAACTTAATATTAAATTATAACATTTTTGGTAGTGACACTTTACTCACTTCTGTAGTAAATTTTTATCCTAGTAATGGTCATCAACTCTCCCAGATCAACATGCCACCAGGCCGTGTTTTGACCGGTCTTCGTATGTGTACAACAACCAGCATCGAAGTCAGTTAGACAGTTATCCACAACGTTACTGGCTACATATTTACCGCTCCCGTGGTCACTACTTTGTTCTGCTGCTTTGTTTAAGGCGACGTTACCTGCAATAAATGAAGTAATAGTTCATACCTTATATATTGAAATTAACGATGGTTCTGACATATCTAATCATATTATCTTCCCTTGCCTTGAAGATGAGATAAATTATCTCAACTTAACCGAAATTCCAATATGATTATTTTTCATCCTTCTATATGTGTTACAATAATAGCCCTCCTTATTGCATTGGCAAAACCGACTATTTTGGTAGATAAATGCACATTAATGGTATATGGATAGTACCTCCCGTATCAATTTACGTCACATTTCAAGTGCATACAAAACATTCTAAAATCATATATAACCATCCATTTAGATGATTGTTTTATTACTTTTTCATATTGTTGTATAGAAACATATTAAGGTGAGGAGAGAAATGTCCCCCTGTTTAGTTCAAATTATCAGCGAGTTCATTCTGTCATCGTGTATGGATAACGCTCATGGAAAATTCCAAGATATTATTCATGCAAAGTTTATTTCCCTTCTGAAATACCTCCAACATAGAAATGTTACAAGACAAAAAACTGTGATGTATGTTCTGTGATAGGTGATGTATCGTCTGTAAATGCTGCAACATCTAACACATACGCACTCGCCACGCATGGGGTGCCGTCCTTAAATGACCTAACCTGTTGATGGGACGTTAAACAAATAAATCAAAACCAAACCAAATATCCTAAACCGAAGTTCCAATATGATATGATATCTTCCGTCTTTTTCATGAAGTTTTCTCCATATTACATTGGCGATATCGAACTGTTTTTGTTATCTGAATTTACACGGTTGGCGTAGAACAACACCTGTCACATCAATTCACATCATTTGAATGCAAAGAAAATAGTATTTAACATAATGTAGTTCTCAAACAAATCATTAACTAGTGTCTGTTTCAGTGCCATTTCCTATATCATCATCTCTCCCCGTTCAGATTAAAAATTTCAACGTGCTCAAGCTTGACAGAGATTTTAATATCTAAGATAGTATTGGAGGAAGTGGTCAAAAGACAACTCATCCCCTTATGAAGGGGAAGGCAGGAAAGGAGAACGTCATTTGACTGGGGAATATAAACAATTCACTTGTATTTGGGATAGACTGGTGGGGAGACGAAGAGTTAAGGCGGTGGGGATAGTAGATGTGTACAAAGAGGAAGTAATGATAAACTGCCAACCCAACGTAACACAACGTGAGGTATGAATAAACTTTACAAAAAGAGTGGTGCTGTGTTACATGGTCGAAGAAACTAATATCATTTACTTAATACGAGATTCGCGTGTTAACAAGCTATAACGTTGATTCTAAAAAATAAAATTAAAACTTTAATGTTAAGATACACTTGTATAAGTGTATATAAATTGTATGTATTGATATAACTGTTCATTAAGATTCTTACCAGTAGGGCTAAAAGTACCAATAAATAAAAACATGGACTGGCTGTATCAATGTTTTTATCTTGCTTTTTTTTCTGGTCGAAAAATAAACAATGTCTCTCAAAGTGTAACGTGCACCGGGGTTACAACGGAGTGGTCACCCATACAAGAGCTGACCACCCTCGACGTTGCTTAACTTCGTTAAACAGACACGTCACCCAACCGCACTGCCAAAAAAGTGATATATATAATTTTCAGTACACATTATCGTTTGTTGTATCTTGAAATCTACCACATTTCGAAAATTACTAAAAAAAACAATAACATCTTAATATTGAAACAGTCATTACTGTATAAATAATTACATGAATGACCTTGAGATCCTGGAAGTAATAGATGTCGGCCATTACGAAACAACATACTGAAACACTCATAACTGACCTGTCCAATCAGGAAGTAAAATACCCTACCTCACATTAAGAAGTATTATATACTATAAACATGTACGTTATTTAGTTTTTTCTAGTTTCAGTTTGTATATAAAGTACTTACTTTCGGATCTTACAGTATTGAATATTACGAACAGGACCAGGATCACATCTCTTCTTAACAGTATCTTTCCTGTCGTCATTATGATTTTAATGGCGACTCCACACCAACAAGGAAGTTAAATGTACAGAGTTTAAGGTTCATGATTCCTATATTACATGACTGGTTTGGACGAGGTGTATTTTATAATAACTCATACTTGTTCCAAAACAATGAGTCCAATATCTACATAAACGATGCACTTCATTGTAATACCACCATACAATATATACACACAGAGTTCTGTTAACATTAGACGTAAAAAACTGCCGATATTTAAACAATGAGGTTTAAATGTTTTGATTGCAATCTAGCTGTTAATAATTCCTTTTTGTAGGCTGTCGATTTGACAATGATTTTTTTAGATCACCTGAGACAAAGTCTCAAGTGACCTATTCTAATCCCCTTTTGTCCGTCGTCGTGCGTCGTCCGTCGTCCGTCGTCCGTCGTGCGTCCGTAAACAATTTACATTTTCGACTTCTTCTCCAAAACCCCTAAACCAAATTCCATGAAAATTGGTAGGAAGCTTCTATGGCAAAAGGTAAACCAAAATTGTAAATTATATGGTCCCCACCCCCCAGGGGCCTGAGGGGCGGGGCTAAAAAGGGTGAAATTGACTAAAACTTCAAAAATCTTCTTCTCTACTCTCAGATATGGTGGAATCAAACACTCTTCATAGATGGAAGGGTCTTAAGGTGCTTTACCAAAATTGTAAATTTCATGACCCAGGGGTCTCACGTTTGCCCCTGGGGAGGGAGTAAACTTTACTATAGTTTATATAGGGAAATCACATTTTTGACTTTTATTTGTTTGATTTGTATTGGAATTCATTCTAATTTGGTAAACATTGTCAGCATGGGATGACAGTTTGATGGCATGCACATGTTGGCCCTGACTGACCCCGGGGGGCTAATGGGCGGGGCTAAAAAGGGCCAAATTGACTGAAATTTAAAAAATCTTCTTCTCAAGTCCAAAATAAGGTGGAATCAAATACTCTTTATAGTTGGAAGGGTCTTAAGGTGCTTGGGATGGCAGTTTGAGGGTATGCACATGTTGGCCCTGACTGACCCCTAGGGGCTAATGGGTGGGGCTAAAAAGGGTCAAATTGATTGAAATTTCAAAAATCTTCTTTTCAGACCGAAATAAGATAGAATCAAATACTGTTTATAGATGGAAGGGTCTTAAGGCGCTTTACTAAAATTGTGAATTTCATGACCCTGGGGTCACACATTTACCCCTGGGGAGGGGGTAAATTTTACTATAGTTTATATTTTTGACTGATTTGTTTGATTTCTATTGGAATTCATTCTAACTTGGTTAACATTTTCAGCATGGGATGACAGTTTGATAATATGCACATGTTGGCCCTGACTGACCCCTAGGGGCTTATGGGCGGGGCCAAAAATGGTCAATTAAATTAACTGAAATATTTCAAATCTCAGGTGACCGTTAAGGCCCATGGGCCTCTTGTTTAATTTCAGATTTGACTTTGAAAATCAAGTGTTCTTATGAAAATTACCATGATAAAAAACGACTACATGTATTTTGAATATACAATTTATGTAACTCCAACATAAACAACCACATCCTATCTTTAATAATGAAGTTGTATTACATTGCCCTAATTATTCAGGCCTGTCTGTCTATGACATTCTGTTCTCTGATCTGTGTTTAGATATGTTCAATGTGCATTTGGATTGTACCAGTATCTTGTATAGCATCTAACTTTGTACGGTGATTATCTTAAAGTCCTCATACCTCTGTGTATAATGATATGTGTAGTCAATCAAATATAATGATTAAATTGTATACAAAGGTTTTATTTCGACAGCTATGTTAGCACTATATTACCTGTGAGTCTAATCGCAAACCCAAAGTAATGTCACTGTAGCGTAAATCATGTTTCCCAGTTACGTTAACCTGTATGTTCAGCCATTTCAACAGAAGACAGTCACCAGACTTAACTTCTCACTCTACAATCAAGAGGCATAGTGCCCCTAAAATGCAGGGAGAGCCGGGTGCTTCAATAGCTTAGCATACCCTCAAGTAACCACTATTGAAGGACAGTCTAGTTTGCCATGCACGTGGAAGCTGTATACAAAGCAATGCATTATTATATGAACCACGGATTCCCCATAGACGATAATGTTAACGTTTACCACTGTTCTGCTTAAATGGAGTTTTCAACACTGGTCCACTAGCTATAATCATAAAGAATGTCATCTCGGAAACATGTAAATACAATGTTCTACCAATTTGAACTGTTTTTATATTGA
Organism: Pecten maximus; assembly: GCF_902652985.1. Taxonomy (NCBI): domain Eukaryota; kingdom Metazoa; phylum Mollusca; class Bivalvia; order Pectinida; family Pectinidae; genus Pecten; species Pecten maximus. The sequence goes on from NW_022979523.1 coordinate 15,460, forward strand.
AGATACCATCTTGTATTGGATTCAGCACCAAAACTTCACTTAAATTTACCACAAAATACACACTTAATTAACTCCCCCAGACAAAAACAGGCTACAAAAAAACTACTTTTTCTATATATATGACATCAACATGTATTGCCAAGCCCACACATAAAATTTTGGAAGCTTCTCTCGCCTGAATATCCAATCAGTTGGCCTCGATGCATTCACCTTCCTATTAAATTGTTTTCAGAAGTTGTGTGCGTGGAAGTTCTGCTAAAGGACCGGGTTCTTAGAAGCTCTGTGCTCAAGAACTGTGTTGTGAGAAGTTGTATGCTTGAAGAGCTGTTTGCTCAGAAAACATGTAAAATGCTAATACTATATGTCATTGTGTACTTTATCAGAATGTTAAATAGTTAGAGGTATCTTCAAATGATTATGCACACTGTTGTCATTTATCCGTATTTTCGAAAATCAATTGGGTCCTATTCGACATGACCTCGTTTTGTAATTACGCCGCCATTACGTCAGACCAAAACATTGTCAATTTAAAACGCACACAAAAAGCACATCGTTTTATTTAGGCCAATACAAAAGTTACTACATTATCCAAAAACTATCATACTTATGGGATATGGTCTTGTTTATCATGCACATTGTTGTCATTTATCCGTATTTTCGAAAACCCCATAGGGACTTTTCGAAAATTGAAGATTCCCGCCGATCTTCCCTGTGGTGTACTTGACTTTCATACCCAAAACACTTTGACAGCAAATTGTGATATATTTCACATTGATGACACTTCTGCACTTTGATATTAATAAAATTAAAGCACATCATTGGATCTTGGTGATGATATCAAATAGAAATTATCGATGATGATGTGTCTGGTTTTCAAGTTTTCTCTAATATGGCGTCAGGAGAAGACTGAACCGAGCGACCGCAAAGGATTGTGGGAAGGTCTGGGGCCACCACGTAGACATAAGGGCAAATAGAGAGCTGCCAATCTCTCTATATATGTCTCTGGTCAACGAGAATATATGAAGGCTTTGTAGTACATATGAACTCCGTCACCTTGTATATTACCTTGATGAGTCTGGAAGTCCTTCGTCCTATGTAACAGTGATGAGACTTTAGGAGGCAAGATAACCTAAAAAAAACCACTACCTGTACAGTGTTTTACATATGAAAACCATTGAAACGGACTGGAACTAACAACAAAAGTGTCGTGCGACTTGAGGAAAAGACTGTGTCATAACACAGTTACGGGGGATAAATATACTTCGAGTTAAAGAGAAAAACGATAACTCATCAATTAAGTAGGATATATAAATGTGTGTGTGTGTAATGTGTTATAGAATCGAGTGAGTTGGAGTTACATTATTGTGTATGTTCTTATGTCACCTATTTCATATATTTTTTTTTATAATTATTTATGTTTTCTTCTTTCTCTAGTCAGAAAGTTTATAACTATCTACATAATATAGACAGCCATCTCCTAATTTCAGTTTATATATTACTCGTAAGTACTTACTTTCAGATGAAGCTGTATTAAATATGAAGAACAGGACCATGATCACACCTTTTCTTAACAATATATTCCTCGTCGCCATTTCTGAGTTTAATGACGACTCCACATTAACAAGGAAGTAATATGAAATTGTTAAAGGATTAAGATCAAATAGAGGTTTGGACAAGATGCATTTTGCTATGACTATACAAACACGTCTGAAACAGCGATTTAACACAACACCTACATGTATGTGGACCTAATAATACCCTGTAATACATGTTTACAGCGGGTACACGTCTGTTTCCAGTAGGCGTGCTTTAAAAAAATGTTTATCTTGCACTCTAGATATTCAATATCATTACTTGGTATTTACCTTGCTCTTCAAGTCTGGTGATTTGACAATGATTGATATCCCTGCTTTAAATTTAAAACGCTACTGTTATTATGAAACGTACTAACTTACAAAACGAATATTATAGTAACATTATAATATATAATATCTAACTGTATATAGTGATATTAATTAGCGTTTAAATTGTACCATTATAATACCTATTATATAACTGTCGGAGATCACATTTGAGATAGGGCATGTTTCTTACAATACTTTAATTTTCCCCCTCATACATATTTTGAAAATTTCTTATAATAAAGTGAGGCAGCTCCTTATAAAGTAGTCTGATATATCTAAAAGAAAGAAATATGTTTTAATATTATGTGTTTGCCTATATGTCGTTCGTTAACAAAATTAAGGTAATGTACCTTTAAGTGTTTTATTGTCATTGTAATGATCGTAATGACAACAATTGTTCTGCCATTTAAATATTATTTTATTCCTTTTTTCGTCTATCGTATATTACTAACCTACTTATTTTCAACTTTCAAACAAAATCACATTTCTCGCGCAATATCATTTTTAAAAGAGAATTTTACACGTTTTATCATTGCTGTACAAATTATTTGAATATATTAAATAAAACGGAGTTTTGTGAGGGAATATTGTAGATAAGTTTACTGATATTCTAACAGCCTATTCCGTGTACTAGTATACTTAGTTACCAGAATTTCATATTATAACAGGTCTGCAGACCTGTACAGGATGAAGGATGAATGAGAGGAATCTAATCAGTTGTCGACAAAAAAACACACCAAAAAACAAACAAACAAATTACACTAAATCGTACAAGATGACATATTCAAACCCAGCAACCGACATATCTTGAAGGAAGTTATAATTTTGGGGAGTATAAATATTTATTTGAATGTTTTGAATTGTATGGATTAAATTTGATTAATACACACTTCGATTTTGAAGTAGTTTTGTCTGAAGTAACTATGTATTAAAAGCTTCTATTACATAACATCATTACATAGAAGCTATACCCGGTACTATTAATATTTTCTCATATGATATACATGTGTCAGTGTCACTAGATACAGAACTCAAATATAAAATAACGTGTATTTGCTGTTTGTTTTAGTTGACTATTCAGTTCATATGATCTGTGATCACTCGTGCGTCGTCCATCAACTTTTACTTTCGATCCTATTTATACAGTGAATGACAAGCAACAGATATTGATATATATTCCAATGTTTTCAATAAACCATGAAAGTGCATAGATGATGAGCTGCCGGTATCCTTATTGCAGGAAATGCACGTCGAAATTTGAATAAAGGAACAGACAATAAAAACATTAAGAAATATAAATTTTATTAATTGTAATTTACAAGTTAACAAGAGATCCATGGCCTGAACAGTTACCTACATATTTCAGTTAGCTCTAACCATCAGGTGGAGGGATCAATCAGGGTCAAAATGTGTATACTTCGGGATATTTTGGCGTCGTAGAGTGGTTTAGTATTGGTGTATCAGATTTTGGCGTTTACCATCATGTGTGTTAAATTTTGACACTTACCTGTATTTATGTAATTGATATAATTGTTCATTAAGCTACGAAAGTCTTGTATTTCGTCTCACCTGGTTGCACAGGAAAACAGTCGTCGCTTTGTGAACAAGTTAATCGATTGATCGAGACGCGGGATATTGTTCCGATGATCGTTTTCGTGAGATTTTGGTGTGTTTTATTTTGGCTCATTCACCCCAGGCGCTGTTTACTACGGATTCCGCCTTTTCACTTCATTGTTAAAACTTAATACAGCTGTAACATATCGCTGTTTACTACGGAAACTATTCTAGAGTATGATTCTTCGGTAAACTATTAAAGCGAAAGCAATATATTTAAGAACTTTCCTTAAACAATTTTTAAAATACATGTTTTCCAGTACACGGCGATGGTATCCAGGTATTCATTAATCAGTTCATGTATACGTCGGCGGTATCCAAGTACTCATTTATCAGTTCATGTACACGTCAGTGGTATCCAGGTACTCATTAATCAGTTCATGTACACATTAGTGGTTTCCAGGTACTCATTTATCAGTCAATGTACACGTCGGTGGTATCCAGGTACTCATTAATCAGTTCATGTACACATTAGTGGTTTCCAGGTACTCATTTATCAGTCAATGTACACATCCGTGGTATCCAGGTACTCATTAATGAGTTCGTGTACATGTCAGTGGTATCCAGGTACTCATTAATCAGTTCATGTACACGTCGGTGGTATCCCGGTACTCATTAATCAGTTCATGTACACATTAGTGGTTTCCATGTACTCATTTATCAGTCAATGTACACATCCGTGGTATCCAGGTACTCATTAATGAGTTCGTGTACATGTCAGTGGTATCCAGGTACTCATTAATCAGTTAATGTACACGTCGGTGGTATCCAGATAGTCTTTGATCACGTTGTAGCAGTATTGGTACTTTTCCTGAATTTGAAATAATTTCATACTAATCGAAAATGCATAGGATACACACAGTACGACCATTATAATCGCATAAGAAAATGATAGGAAAGGGAAATTACTCTTCCAGACCAGCTAAGCTAAGGCTGGAAAATACAAAATAAGAAAATATTCCGCGTCATCCAGTCAAGAACAAATGTTGATTATATGCCTCAATTGAGAAAACCACCAAGAAAGCAGAGGGGCAAATGCAATAGAAACATTGATAAATAGAGAATGGAATCTCCTGGTAAGATAAGACACTAATAATCAGTTTGATAGAAATATTAAACAGGAAGCCGATTCCAAATGCAATCAGGACCGCCATGAAAGTATTTTTCTTGGAGTAGTGGTATGTCAATATACGTACAAAATTGATCACAAATGCTGGACGTCGCATAAGCAGCTGACGTGAAATCTGAAAGATATCTATTTCTTCGTCACTCTTCATTTGGTCTCTTGCATTACTGATACAACAGAACAGCCCACTCTGAGAATAGCCATCACTGAAACATCAAAAGAGCATGAATGATATTAGCACAGACTCAAAAGCTTAATGCCTTTCCTCCATATCCTCAACAACCGTCAATATCAAGTAGTATTTAATAACGTCTAACAAAAGTATATTATAGATAAATATGAAGGTAAACTACATACCGACACATGACTATTGTTGTCTTGGTATCGTCCGATTTGCGTCTGCTGTCAATAAGTTCCAGTAGGTGAAGCAACATTGACGAATCCTTGGGGACTGATGATTCTCCATCCCACCAGTCATATGGAACACTTTAACAGTGGTATTGAAGCTATTTTCCTGAAAGGAGTTAATTCCATTAAGGAAAGATATCTTATTTGCATGCAATGAATAATGGATATAACGAAAGATTGCAGACTGCGATATCATATGTATGGGGATTTTCAGCTTGGGAGGGGGAGGGGGGCACAAAATGTTGTTAAAAAGCAAAAGTGTCTTTTCCGCAGTCTCTGCCTTTTCAGACTCCTTCATATCAGAAAAATAAACATAGTCATTTATCAGTATTTAAGACAGCAGATGTTAAGCCAGAATCTTTAGATCAGAATTTAACACCACACATCAAAACTTCAAATACTACAAAACATCCATCTTACCGCGTTTTCTATTGCGATTTCTAGCAAATCGACATTTGCTATTGTTGAAGACTTTCCTTTGTGTTCCAACGTAAAATTCCCGATGGATTTGTTTTCACCTTCCCCTGGAAGCCAGTCCTATGATAGGTAGAATGGAATATATTCCGATATCGTCATGTATCAATGTGTGTCAGGCAAAACAAGACTTTTTAATAACTATTTTACAGTGTTCATTTCTTTAAACAGATGCCAGACAATATTTGTTTTTCGTTTCATCACAAAGAACATATTTTGGAGTATGGCAGGACCATCTAATAAAAACATACATATCCCCACTGTGACGTCATAAACAAATAATGTCACAGGCTGTAACGATAATGTAATCAAGGAAAGGCTATACCGTCTATATCGTAATACGCATGTCGTATTAAAAACTTATTTTGATGGTATTCAATAATTTGTCAGGTCTATGCATTCATGTGACAAATAGAATCTTATATGTCAGTATAATGAATTAGCCCCATACTAATTTTGTATTTAATAGGTACTTTGTAAGAATATATACGTTTCCCGTTGTAATTTTGAAACGTTTCAAATGAAATGGTTGTTAAGTCAATATGGAATTACGTAATGTAAATGATAAACCACTGTCACCAACCTGCAGTTTGAAATGATTTTATGATACCAATATGAACAGATGGAATTGCAGTTTTTTCAAATAAACTGCACCTCGAGCTTCTTCGTTGCGTTACAATTGTATGGAAATACACTTAAAATGTCGTCCGGCTCGATGATGACAATTGTTTGACAGCTGTGGTCCATTATAATCGTCAAAGGATCCATCACGGTGTCTTCCAGAGGAGTCTGTGTGACGATGTACCCAGTTTTGGATGTATAGGACTAGGTCAAAAGAAAACGGAATAATTGCTATCATTTAAATGAAAGGTTGATTACATGTGGGAAGCAATGTAGGAGTGATTACTAGGTATTTGTACTGGTTTCATGGGGTAATACTGTCACAGACATTTAGTGAAGTAATCATAGAGGTAGACCCAACATAAAACACTTCAGGACTTCAGTATAAAGTTTGTTAACGTTAAGATTGATTCTTTCAACACATCTCTAAATAATCTCACAGCAAACTTTTTTTTCTTTGAATCATTTGTTTTGGTTTGGTTTTATTTGTATAATGTCCTATCAACAGCTAAGGTCTTTTTAGGACGGCCTGCCGTGCGTGCAAATTACATGCGTGTGGTGAGTGCGTATGTGTGTTTTGGGAGGCTGTCGTATGTTTGTGTTAAGTATCCTTGTGGAAGGCCGGAACTTTTGCCGATTTATAGTGCTACCTAACTGAAAGGTACACCCAGACACCAAGCAGGACACCTCACCCGTCACATTATACTGACAACGGGCGAACTAGTCGTCCCACTCCCAAAATGCTGAGCGCTAAGTAGGAGGAACAACTACCATTTTTAATGATTCTGGTATGTCTCGGCCAGGGGACAGAACACAAAGCCTTCCTCACAGGGGCAAACGCTCAACTAAAAGCCAAAAGTGAGGCAATGTCAAGGGAGACATTAGGAAAAAAGTTGTTCAGAAAGAAGAGAAAAGATAAGATCCCAAATTTAGTCGCCTCTTACGATCATGCAATAGGGCAGCATGCACAATTCTTACGCCCTACCTGCATGTGATTAAGGTTTTTTCAACTCTTTAAAAACAACCATTTATCTCGATCTTTACTTAAAAAATGACACCGGGGACTAATTTAAAAATAAGCTACATGTATATGAAATTTTAATATCTAGACAGTAACTTTCTTCTGGTTCTTCTATTTCTTATTTATGGTCTAGTTGTCATTATCACGATTTTTGTGACCAATGTCGATTGTTGAGTAAACCAAATACACAAGATTTCGAGACATAATCTCATGATGTAGTCAACATACTTATTTCCATTGACGAATATTTTATGTCCAGTTGATACTTCCTGAGCAAAAAGATTAACTCTTCATAAAAATACGAATGGCTAGAAATATGAAAGAAGACATTGTGAAATGAGACATTTGCTTAAAATGCACGATTTCTGTATTTAAAATATTATCATTTTTTATGTACACAATAGAGTTTATCACTGTGATTATACTATTACATTTAAGCATTGATGTAATTTTTTTTAGTTTCATCGGGGTATGAAACAAATTTTGTTTGCAAACTGTATGAATCCGCGTAGCGGATTCTTACAGAAATTTGGAAACAAAATTTGTTTCATACCCCGATGAAACTAAAAAATTATTGACATTCTCGGAATTTCTTTCATAGAAGAGTGAAAAGAATTTTTCGACTAATCACATTTGAGTATTTACCATGAAAACAAAGAAAAATTAATTATAGTAATTTGAATGGATAGGAATATATAAGAACGCATTGTGAAATAAGACATTTGCATAAAATCTGTTAAGTATTAAAGCTGGAAAACAAATTATTATTGTGTAACTTACAGCAGTTTGAACCATATTGATCCTATCCTTTCGCATGGTTTTTATGTATTGCATTACGTCAATGCTACCACACTCCTTCCCGTATTCCAAAAGAGCGTCTAGGGCAACGAATGTTCCTGTTCTGCCTATGCCAGCACTGCCATAGGGTTCAGTCATTTATTAATTAACGTCGGAACGAACAAGAAACAGATGATACGATATCGTCAACACTCAATGACACAATGACTATAGAAAAGCAGAATGAATGAATAAATAAAAATAGATAATCAATGCTAAAATCAGGAAAACGACACAATCCCCTTTAAAACGACAAACATGATAAAATATACTGCAGCCTTGTGAAGGACGAACCGATATAATTAGTAAACGTCCTTTCTTCATACCTGCAATGAACAACCATTTTCCCTATGAGGACAGCCCCATAGTTAATCACTCGGCGGTGGAAGACAACGAGTTCGGTTGGGTCTGGAGCCACGTGGTATAGCGGAACTGATGTATTTGACGTACTGACTTCGTCTGAACGAGTAAATTGAATCAAAATTATTGATATCTTTTGTAGTAATATATGTATGAACATATGTGGTTTAGCTTTTCTAATTTTTGATATTTCAGTATCCTTTATACCTTCTTTTCAGTGACTGTAAGATCACGGATGACGTAGAAGGCATATGATCTTTCCCTGTCCAGGATAATGTTGCCATCGTAGTTTCGCTCCTTCGCCATCATGTTTTCGCTCCTTCGCTCTTTCGCGTTTATGTCGAGGGAGCGAAGGAGCGATATTGGAAATTTGACCCTAACGGAACACCATACCATCGGACTAAGTATCGCACATGATTCGGCCTTCGGTCGTGTCAAATCAACCTTTGCTTTTGTACGGTAATGTTGATGCCGAACTTACCGGAAGTAACGGTGTTGCCGAACTTGTAATTTAGAGTCTGTGATGAACTGTAATATAACTTTAGTACTTTACTGATAACGTTATGATGTTTATATGAATATAAGTTGCATATACGTTTAACATAATTGGACATGTATTATAAATAGATACCAATCCTTGCACACTTTTGCAATTGTGTATTGAACTATAGTTTTCCCCTCCGTCCGTTCGTTCGTCCGACCGTGTGTCTGTCCAGCACTCTAGCGCCTTCATTCTTTCATATACTTTTATCAAACTGTACAAACTTGTAAAGTATGAAAATATCTCGGACGAGTTCAACTTTCAGTAAGATCGGGTCAAATTCAAGGTCTATGTTACTATTTTTAGAAAATCACTGCGGGGCCGGTAGGGGACATGTATTGCTTCAGCAATACTCGGTATGCTTATTGTGTAAATAAATTGTTGAGTTTACACCTTTCATTCTTCTACAAAACTACTACGGCCATGGAAAGGTAAAAGATTATCCTGACCGAAAAAATTAAAGTTGCAAAAACATAGATTAAGAAAAAATAGCTCACCTGTATAAGAGCTATAAAGCAAAACTGTAACATGTTCTTATCCAAGAAATAACCACTGTACATGCCATTTTCTTGCAAAGTTCGATATCCATCTATGCAACCGTGAATACACATTTCAAAAGGTTTATTTTTGTCATATCCATCAATATGCCAAATGAAACAAGGATGGATAGTATTGCAACAGCAATACAAAGTCCCCTGCCTGAGTGCACCTATCCATTTCCCATTTTTTTTTTTGAAAAATGGTTTTTCGAAAAAAAAAACAAATGTGGGATGCACAAGTTTCGTTAAGATCGGAGTAGTACTTTAGGAGGAGTTGTCCGGACAACTATTGCGTGACAGACGGACAGACGGACGGACGGAGGGTAAACCTATAGTCCCCCCGTTTTTCAAAAGGCAGGGGACTAATTAGGTCCACGTGCAAAATATGCTCGGCGAACGAGACGACGGAAATCCTCGTAGCCACTCCTACAGGGTCTATTTCTTTTAGAATTAGCAGAATGTCCTCCTTTCTAATGCTCAAACCTTTCTCTTTGTACTTTTCATACATTATTCGATATCCATAAAGCTGGCCTGATTTTCGGACTTCCTCTTGAATGGTTAAAACGACATCGGTCAAATTAGAATACCAAAGTGTATTGCCTTCGTCGCAAATTCATTGAAACAAGTCGTCTTTCCAGTCGTCCAGTTCCTCTCACTAATATCAACATTATGTCTCTCGAACGTAATGGTAACTATATCCTTGTACATTAAACCAATGTCAAAATAAAGTTTGACAAGGAAATCTCGATCAGTTAAGTCAACCATACCTTATGAAATAGGAACATCGACGAATTGGTATATTTGTGCGTAGATTGGCAATTCGTGCGCTCAGATTACGAAAACGTGCGCACAGATAACTAAAACGTGCGCACAGATTACTAAAACGAGCTCACAGATTACGGAAACGTGCGCACAGATTACTGAAACGTGCGCACAGATTAAGAAAACGAGCGCACAGATTAATAAAACGTGCGCACAGATTAAGAAAAACGTGCTCACAGATTACTGAAACGTACGCACAGATTGACAATCCGTGCGCACATATTATTATAGCGAGCGCACAGATTACGAAAACTTCCGCACAGATTGACAATCCGTGCGCACAGATTGGTAAATATATTACCATGTCCCTTCGGGCGCTCTGTAGTTATACGGACAATTTGATTCGTGACAATTTTTTCAGTTTAATTGCTAATCGCGATAATTTTGATCCGCGAAATTAACCTGCTATACGGTTTGTATTAGACTGGCCCCCTGTCTCTAGAATATTAAAATCATAAATAAAATTTAGCTTCATGATTTTGATCCCTAGGATATTTCCTAAGTTTCCAATTAGGGGCAGGTAATCTAGTATTAGAATTTAGCTTGGTAATTCTTAACAAAACAAGTTAGGGTCTGGTGGCCAGTTTAGGTTTATATATAAATTATATACATGTAGCGATGGTGGAATCCGAAATGAGTCATACAATGTAGATGTTGTGTTATATTTCTAAAGGTATTCTTCATATAAATTATTTCCGTAACATGATTGTAGTTACATATTTTATTCCTCAAATCATTGCTGCTTGCGGAACGAAGTATTCATTTTGAAATTAAATCATTTTTTGAATGTTTTGCGCGGTTTTGTTTTGTAACTGATTGTATTGAAATTTTACAGACTTTTAGAACATTATGTAGTTTTCTTCTGGAAAATCTTGCATACTTTTCCGTACCCTACGTCAAAAAAATATTGCAAGTTTCATTTATACAATCAAGGCGCATTTATTACATGTCACTACGTAGGCAACAACGCCACACAAGGTGATTGGTTCGTCGATTTCTGGAGAGCCAAAACAGGAAAAATAATGTAAAAGAGCAAATTATATTCCACCAGTGTATGGAATATCTAAAAAATAAACCTGAAAAGCTTTGCCATGAAAATTAATTGATTAATCATGAATTCTGTCTGAATATCAAATTAGTTTGCATTCAACCATTTGTCTTTTCCCGAGCGTAAGTTATTATTGTGTGCAGTAGCGATCCTCTACGTATTGCCGTATTAAGTAACGATCTTCTTCCGATACATTTTTAAGTGACCATATCAGCATACAGTAGATGTGAATTGTGTACATGTATGTGCTATAGGAATATGATCATCATGTGTACATGTGGCAATTATCATATGTTTATTCAGAAACACGTGTAAAAATAGTTTGCGTGAAATACACTGAAGATGAAATAACAGTATAACATGTTTTACGTGTTTTGCGTATAAAGAGTTCCATCTCTGGTTGCGAAGATGTAGTTTAGAACGGCGGACGAACTAGTTCTTATGATGGTTTTGAATATTAGTAGAAGCTAAATTTTATTGTTTTATGGGCGAGACTTAACGTCCTTCTTCCGTTTAAAAGCCAAGTACAGAATTGTTCAAACTTGATTACACTGATCAAGGTTAGCGCCGACTCTAATTGGTTGATGGGCGGAGTCTGAATGTATTGATAAAAAGTGATTGGGTGTAGCATTGCCTCGGGCATTGTAATCGATGGCTTTTGCAGACTTTTTAACTTGTCAAGAAACTGAGCGTGCATTGAATTTCCGTAATTGATATGCAAAGATAAAGAGACACTGATACGAAAATTATCTGACGAACATTCAGAATACATTTTGAAATAAAGATATGACAAATATATTTGTATAAATTAAGAACGCTCCTGTAATCATCGATATAAAAAGGATAAAAAAAACTTTATTATGGAAGCCGTATGGGACCCCCGACTCCGTTCAAGATTTTAAACTAAGAAATAATAACACATGCGCGGAAAATGAAAAGCCGTGCAAGATTGGCGTACCGTTGAAGATAAGCCGTTGAAGATTTTACCGTTAAAGATTTGTGCCGCGTAAGATTTGCCGCGGAAGATATGCTGTAGCTGTAGAATTGCCGCAGAAGATTTACCGTTGAAGATTTACCGTTGAAGATTTACAGTTGAGTTAGATATATATCACTCGGTCATACTCGGCAGTTAAAGATTTTTGCCGTGTATGATTTACCGTTAAAGTTTGTATTACCGTTGAAGATTTTGCCGTTAAAGTTTTTACCGTTGAAGATTTAGCCGTTAAAGATTTTTGCCGTGTAAGATTTGCCGCGGAAGATATGCTGTAGCTGTAGAATTGCCGCAGAAGATTTACATTTGAAGATTTACAGTTGAGTTAGATATATATCACTCGGCCATACTCGGCAGTTAAAGATTTTTGCCGTGTATGATTTACCGTTAACGCTTGTATTACCATTGAAGATCTTGCCGTTAAAGTTTTTACCGTTGAAGATTAAGCCGTTAAAGATTTTTGCCGTGTAAGATTTACTGTTGAAGTTATTAACGCTGAAGATTTTAGCCGTGTAAGATCTGCCGCAGAAGATATGCTGTAGCTGTAGAATTGCCACAGAAGATTTACCGTAGAAGATTTACCGTAGAAGATTTACAGTTGAGTTAGATATATATCACTCGGCCATACTCGACAGTTAAAGATAAAGTTTGTATTACCGTTGAAGTTTTTTTCCATGTAAGATTTGCCGTTAAAGGTTTTTGCCTTGTAAGATTTGCCGTTGAAGATTTAGTTCACACAGAAGGTACGTATCATGCGCATGCGCAATGACCTTGTATTAATGACTTAGGTAATACAAAATAACAGAGACCTATATGTTTATAACTGCCTATTATAGGTCTCTGATAGTAATAACACTGAGAGTGATTTATCAAACACGAATATAATTGATTTAGGTAATTATGAATCGAACATAACATAGAATAAGTTGATGAGTTCATGAGATTATACATGTAAACATTTCCCTTTGTTGTGATGGTCACGTGCAGGTCGATATATCACACATAATTGCATTTTTTCCTTGACCAATCGCTAACTGCAGTACACATCGATTTTTATACCCCCGCAACGAATTTAGGGACCGATTCCAATGAGACTTCACACACATATATATGATCATGTGTAGATGTGCATGCCACTTTCGTTTTCTCAAAATTATGGTTGCTATGGCAAGTGGTCACTATAAACAGGTTTTCTGATAAGAACCATAACTTTTAGTTTGTCCGGACAACTCCTCCTAAACCGAAGGGCCGATTTCAATTAAACTTCACTCAAATATAGAGGACCATGTGAAGATGTACATGCGACTTTTTTTTCTCTCAAAATTATGGTTGCTATGGCAACTGGTCACTATAAACAGGTTTTCTGGTAAGAACCATAACTATAAGTTTGTCCGGACAACTCCTCCTAAACCGAAGGCCCAATTTCAATGAAACTTCACACAAATATAGAGGACAATGTATAGATGTGCATGCCACTTTCTTTTTCTCAAAAGTATGGTTGCTATGGCAACTGGTCACTATAAACAGGTTTTCCGATAAGAACTATAACTTTTAAGATTGTCCGGACAACTCCTCCTAAACGGAAGGGCCAATTTCAATGAAACTTCACACAAATATAGAGGACCATATGCAGATGTGCATCTCACTTTCTTTTCCTCAAAATTATGGTTGCTATGGCAACTGGTCACTATATTACTGGGTTATCTTAGTTAGCCTCTAATAAGGGTTCCAATCTACCATTGACTCGTGCAGATTGCGGGGGTATTAGTCAGCCATCCTGGCGACAGTTCTAGTTAATATTGCATGTCGATAATGAGAATTTGGTAAAGAAAAATACTTGTAAATCCTTCGAAAACGATATTAAAGGCAGAGATTAGGTCAATTTGTGTATGTTGGTGTTATCCGGGCCATTGCCAGTATCAATTAATTTTGTCCAGGCATGGCTTCAACAGCTAGCTCCTTAAGGTCTAATTTACACTGTAGGGGAAACACACACGTGTGCCTGTGGTCTACAGTATAGTGAAGGGACAAGTCCTGTCTGTGTTTGTGGACAAACCTGTCTTTATAGATGTGAATGCAAGAAACTAAAAACCATTAATCTTATTTATCTATTTCATCAAATGACATATTACTGTGGGTTATGATCTCACTAAGGCTGTTTAAAGTACTTTAAACTGACCTCAAGTGACCTAAATTATCTCCTTACTATGCCCTAGTGTTGACAGACACATACCAGCCAGGATACTGGAACTGGGCTAGCCTGGTTTGCTTTCAGATTAAACAATACGGCATTAAAACTGATTTATTTCCAATTTTGCACTCTGTCACTCTCACAATTGTATCACACTTTACATAGTATAATATGAACTGTATTCAAAAATAAAAATGATTTTGGAGTATAGCATAGTATAATTTCTTTACAATAGTTTTTGTTTATAATACGTCTTTAATACAAGTTGTGAGTGAAATTTCAGAAGATAATTATGTACACCACATAAATCTTTATTTTCTGAGACATAATACGCATTCAAATGATTTTTCCCCTTAGTGTTACATCAATAAATCCTAAAGAATAATATTGAACTATATGACATGTTGTTTGATAATGTAAGCACACCAGCCAGCTTTGGGTTGCTGACCTGTCACATAAATTTTGCTGTGTAGATTCTGCCCTGCAGGTAGGGCGTAAGAATTGTACTTGCTGCCCCCATTGCATGATCGTGGGGAGTCCGTCCTTTGGACGAGACGCACAGTTCTGAAAACTTTATCTAACTTTATTTGAACTTTTGGAGTGATTTATGGGGCGGAGCAGACTTTGAAACATGTACACTACCAAGCAAATAAATCTAATGTATCTGTATGTAGGTATTATTTATCAATTATGGATCATGCACCTATTGTTTTGGTCGATATGGTCTTATTCTTGGTATAAAATGGCAATCAAAGTATAATTTATTTTGAATTGTTTTCACACATTGAGACAAATAAATAACATTCAACAAATATGTTACATTTACTAGCGCGGTTCAGACCATCTGGAAATTATTGCATTTTGACCCCTCCTGCTAGTGTTTTAATTAATATACAGTGATAAATATGACCGCAAACAAGAAAATATTCTTCGTATAGTATTTATAATGTTTCAATTGGGTACAATATCTTTCAAATAATCCATCTTGATATATTGAAATAGTAGAACAGTTTCGAAGTCAAGGGATAAATATGAATCTATCTGCTACCGATTTAAAAATCGATGTGTACTACAGTTAGCGATTGGTCAAGGAAGAAATGGAATTATGTGTTATATATCGACCTGCACGTGACCATCACAACAAAGGGAAATGTTTACATGTATAATCTCATGAACTCATAAACTTATTTTATGTTATGTTCGATTCATAATTACCTAAATCAATTATATTTGTGTTTGATAAATCACTCTCAGTGTTATTATTACCTATAATAGGCAGTTATAAACATATATGTCTCTGTTATTTTGTATTGTCCAAGTCATTAATAAAAGGTCATTGCGCATGCGCATGATACGTACCTTCTGTGTGAACTAAATCTTCAACGGTAAATATTCTACGGCAAAAATCTTCAACGGTATATATCTTACACGGCAAAAATCTTTAGCGGCAAAATCTTCAACGATAAAAGAAAAAAACCTTTAACGGCAAATCTTACATGGAAAAATCTTCAAAGGTAATACAAACTTTATCTTTAACTGTCGAGTATGGCAGAGTGATATATATCTAACTCAACTGTAAATCTTCTACGGTAAATCTTCTGCGGCAATTCTACAGCTACAGCATATCTTCCGCGGAAAATCTTACGCGGCACAAATCTTTAACGGTAAAATCTTCAACGGCTTATCTTCAACGGTACGCCAATCTTGCACGCTTTTCATTTTCCGCGCAAGTGTTATTATTTCTTAGTTAAAAATCTTGAACGGAGTCGGGGGTCCCATACGGCTTTCCATACTTTATACATCGTAGTAAGTAAAGCACTAGAGGAAATGGTAGTCGTCTTCGCTGGTTATTTTCTATGAAACACTGTACTAGCACTGTGCCAAAAGTGTAATTTTCTTTTGTTTATGCATTTTCGCCCTTTTATTTAGTATAAACTTTTTTTTTCATACAGACAAGACAAAATACAAGAAATATCGCTTCAAGACTGAGCAGGATCTGGAAACAACCTGTAAAGCTTATGTTAAACCACTTCAAATTGAAATGTACAATATTGGGATGGGCAAGATCAGGAATGCCACAAATGTGCAAAAAGATTTTTTCCTTTTATTTCTCAATAGATTTAAAAAAATAAAAAAATAATATATTGTGCTCTGAAGGTACTCACTATGTCCCTGCTTGATAATACCACAGAGAAATTAACGCTTGACACCTTCTGATATTGGCTACAGACAATTATACAAATATCATATTATTAGGAACATGTGTGAATTTGCTTGTGTACTCATCACTGTTTGTCAACATGTCATCCGATCACAGGTAAGTTGTAAATTGTGAAGTTAGCACAGGTAATCTGTAGGGTTCCTTTGAACTGTAGCCAGGATACTTAAAGTGTACCCCCGGAACGATTTGCTATATTAAGCTTAACAAATGTAATTTAGAATAAAACTGTAAATGGCGACTTTAGTTTTAGAGTAATTGCGATTTCGAGAAAAACAAGAGGCCCATGGGCCTTAACGGTCACCTGAGATTTGAAATATTTCAGTTAATCTAATTGACCCTTTTTGGCCCCACCCATCAGTCCAAGGGGTCTGTCGGGGCCAACATGTGCATGTAATTAAGCTTTCATCCCATGCTGATAATTCTAAGAAAGTTGGAATGAATACTTACGGAAATCAAACAAATGCGATTTCTCTATATAAACTATAGCAAAGTGAGACCCCAGGGTCATGGAATTCACAATTTTGCTAAAGCACTATAAGACCCTTCCATCTATGAAAAGTATTTGATTCTATCTTATATGGGTATTGAGAAGATTTTTGAAATTTCAGTCAGTTTCACCATTTTTTAGCCCCGCCCGTCAGCCCCTGGGGGTCAATCAGGACCAACATGTGCATACCATCAAACTGTTATACCTTGCTGATAATGTTAACCAGGTTAGAATGAGTCCTAATACAAATCCAACAAATAATTGTCAAAAATGTGATTTCTCTATATAAACTATAGTACAGTTTACCCCCTCGCCAGGGGCAAACGTGAGACCCCAGTGTCATGGAATTCACAATTTTGGTAACGCCGTAAGACCCTTCTATTTATGAAAAGTATTTGATTCTATCTTATACGGGTATTGAGAAGAAGATTTTTGAAGTTTCAGTCAATTTGACCCTTTTTTATAGCCCGCCCGTCAGCCCCTGGGGGTCAGTCAGGACCAACATGTGCATACCATCACAAACTGTTATACCATCAACATTATCCCATGCTGATAATGTTAACCAGGTTAGAATGAATTCTAATACAAATCCAACAAATAATTGTCAAAAATGTGATTTCCCTATATAAACTATAGTAAAGTTTACCCCTTTCCTAGGGGCAAACGTGAGACTCAAGGGTCATGAAATTCACAATTTTGGTAAAGCACCGTAAAACCCTTCTATCTATGAAGAGTGTTTGATTCCACCATATCTGAGAGTAGAGAAGAAGATTTTTGAAGTTTTAGTCAATCTGACCCTTTTAAGCCCCACCCCTCAGGCCCCTGGGGGGTGAGGACCATATAATTCACAATTTTAGTTGACCTTCCGCCATAGAAGCTTTATGTCAAATTTCATTGAATTTTATTAAGCGGATTTGGAGAAGAAGTCGAAAATGTAAATTATTTACGGACGCACGACGACGGACAAAGGGCGATCAGAATAGGTCACTTGATACTTTGTTCACCCTATATCCTTCAGTCTTAAGTAAGCAACAACAAATTAAAATATCAGTTTACAAGAATATACGTATATGCAAGTCTGAATATTCTACTGTGTACATATAAACATATCAATATAACATATCAATACAATATGAGGATGAGAGGAAACATTTCACCCGGTCACTGTCCGTGGTTCTAATCATCTAATCATTAGTATACAAGAAGAATATTATATTACAAAAAAATGTATCTAAATTCAGACAAACGGGAGTGAACATACATACATGTACACGCACTATATGTGAGCACAATAAAATCGCTTACATACATCTAAACCAAAACTTGCAAACACTCTTGCACACACAAAAATGAAAAGTCACGCATGAACCGCTATATATCGATATTGATTGTAATAATATTATAAAACAAACACGATACAATATCGAAGGTTATTCATCAACTTTCTAACTTAACGTGCGTAAAATATTATTTTATTTTAAGACTGTTTTCCTGTTTAAAAAATGTACATCTGATCAATTCATACAGAGCCAATATGAACTTACACCCCTCCCCGAAACTCCCACCCAATGCACACGTAGAAATGCAAGAAATCAATAATAGACATATAACATGTTTTATATCAGTGAAGGCGTAATTATATTCTCATGGAAAACAATAAGAATAAAAAACTTTTGTATTATACAATTGTCATGCTTCTATTAGCTTCGCCTTTTTAAGTCCGAAAACTATTTTTATATCAATTTCACAATAATAGGATAAACACAAGTGAATCGGAACAGATGTTAATCAATTAACATGTCTATCAAATTGTATAAACCCATATCATGCCTTTCAATATGGAGTATGTTAAAATGTGCCTTCGGGTATCTTTTGTTTAAATGCAATTGTAGGGTCTGTATTTCTTTCTGTTATTATAATTGATCAGTTGTACACTAGCGATATTAAATGATTGGAATTCACTTGATGAATTCTGTCTGTGTATTAGGTGACCACCATTTCATAGACGTGGGAGGTCTCCTCTGGACGATGAGTAATAGATGTATATCCAGTGTCCGGGACGGATTGTTCTAAAAGGGAAACATAGATCGAAATAACTATAGAATATACAAATATATAATAACCATAAAACTTTTATCAAATGAAATTAATAAAAATACTATATAATTAACAAGATGATCAACATTGTTTAATGTTATCCAAAAATAAATTAAGGAATATTCTGTTACTTAATTTCCAGTTGTTCTGTATCTTTTAAAAAGCTCTTTCTTGTGATTTTTTTTATTTGGTTCTTAAAATTTGTTTTATATCTTTTAACAACTAGAACTTTAAGTAAATGACTAACTATAATACATCCGCTACCTCTAATTTGTTGCCAGTTTACAGAGACAAAGTCTTTTAATTTTGGCCAATTTGAAGCCCCCGTTGTTGCCAATGTGACGGTTGTTTAAAAAAACCCGATGTATTAGATAATCGGCCATCTTTGAATAAAATTGGTTTTAAAACCGATTACCAAACATTGGTTGCAATAAGGTAGAAGTATCGTCAAAAGTAAACAGTTTCTGTCATTAAAATATGATAATTTTCAGTCAGAAGTTCATTCAATATTAAAGGATTTGATTTGCTGGGTACAAAATAAATAAATAAAGAATATCGAAATCACAGAAATGTTTGCAATCGACCGCAACACATATAATCAATTGTTTCGTATCCTTGTGGTTCAAAAATATGTTTATTTTAACACTTTTCCCTTTTTCCTTCATACCTGTCGCCTCATCTATCGACTTCTTTCTGTTTTGTCTTTTTCTACAATTAGAAAGTATAATTGTTTTTAAAGCTTAATCGACCCCTGAACAGCCAGATGTAGTTCGAGGCTCTGCCGTTTGAAGTAACACGTCTCCCATCTATACTTCCATATAAAACATACAAATATTCTATTATTGGTAAGCTTGCATTTCTTAATACTTTACAGATAAGCAGAATATTAAATATTGATTATTCCAGGAGAACGATTATCAAATTCAAATATTACGACATTTTGGTTTCCCGCAATTTAGCTGACTTAATATCAAAAGTATTTGCTGTTTCGGAATATATACGGATGTGACAGCAAACATTTACGTTTGATTTATTTGCTGTATCCTATATCAGGAAAGTGTTTATGCCGTATACTAAACTTGAATGCTTACCGAAGATGGCATATCGCTAAGGCGATCAATGCAGCTACAAGCAGTCCACAAACAACAGCCAAAACAGCTATTATAGTCATTTTAGAATCGACTGAAATGCAAGAAAATTCGCATTCGGTTAGCGCATGATAATATTAACATTATTTTTATACTTAAATGCCAACGATAAAGTTTCCTATATTGTAAACATACGTTATATATTTTCTTATCTGTGTATAATGAAATACTAGATTCTACATGGAAGAAAATATGCATATTTGGTGCCACGTCGTTCTGTTTTGGAAATATTGAATATAGATCAGGGTTTATTACAGGTTTATCACAGGTTTATCACAGGTTTGGTCGATTCAGTAATCATAGGTGTTAAAGTCAACCGTACAATCGCTCTTTACCTGAGGACTCGCTTGTGTTAGGTGATTCTGGAAAAGGGATAAACGAAGAGTTGTTAAAGACTGTTATTAAAGTAGGTTAGTTTATCACCAAGCCTTAGATAATTAGCTCATGCAAAAACAGTCGAAACATATCAAAACAGCAAATAAATCAATAAACAAAAAATCTCAAAAATCGGCGATCTGTAAAGAACGTGTTATATAGGTTTGATAATTATATGACTTCGGTGTATAAAAATGTGAAAGATACAGTTTCCTGAAAGAGTAGGTATATTTGGCGCAACGATGTTCTGTTTTGATATCGTTAATGATCGATCGAGGTTAATTACACGTTTGTTTGACTAGATGACAGGTGACCTATAGATGATTTATGTCAACCAAACAAAGGCTCTTTACCTAAGATATTTTCACTGAAAGAACAACATGCTATGGAAAAAACATTGTTAAATATTTATATCTGCTTGATATATTGTACCGTTTTTCCAAAAAAAGGAATTTAATCTAAATGCAATAGCTATGTGTTTGCCTTCAATGTTCTGTCACTCCTATTAATATCGATATTTCATACATCTTTAATTGTCCTGTACAGATTCCAACTTGATTTAAACTCTTTTATATCTTATTATACTAAAAGCATGATCACGAGGGACAAACAATAAACGACGGACCTCTAATAATGTACCCACCAGTGGAAAGACAGTGTCCATCGTCCTTATTACAGATGTTGTCCGTACACTTGCCCGGACAATCAGCTCCACACACCACTCCGTACTTTCCAGGATAGCAATCTATATAGAGAACATATTGCTATGGTTAAATGCTGACAAATATCATAATCTTTTGTAATACAGTACAAGATATAGCGCTACAAGTTTGGTAGATAAAAAAACTTAATTATACTACTGTTACCGATTACCTAAGCAATGACCGGTTTCATGATGACATACGAAGTCTTTACACGTCACGGGACAAGCCAAGGAACATGTTTCACCAAAACTCCCTGTACCACAACCTATAGAAAAAGTAACGTTCAGATATAGGCTTTCATTCGATAAAATGGCGTTTGTTTTGTGGATAATTAAGACATTTCTAAAGTTGTAGAACAGCCAGTCTGTTAGGTTATACTTTTCTATATTACATAAAAACAAACGATTTGTTAATTTCTAGCTCAAACGAAAATAGTTTAGCAGAGTGGATTTCACTTTTTTTCTGATAAAGCTCTTCGGAGGTAGCCTCGTGTCAAAACGACATACATAAATATAGAAAGGGAACATATACTGTCCTCCATAGGTCGTGATCTGAAAATTTAATTATTGAAAAGACAATATCAACGAATGGAACACATGCTACAGGCCAAATATTATGACTATTGTCAGCCTTGTCAAAGAAAATATAAGTAGCTGGCTGTTGTGAATTAGTAGAAGGGCCCAGACAACAAGTTCCCTCTATATTCTACCAATGAAAAATCAAAATTGAAATATTTCAAACCTTTCAAAAAATCTGTTGTTTTTTATATCATGTCGTAGCTGAAACTACGGTGAGCTGCACAGTACCTCATGACCGGCATTCGAGACAGATATTTCTATTTAAGTGGCACCATCCCAATATTCATCTGAATATACGTCAGTCATTCTTACAATTTTGATAACCAATTACATAAGCATTCGTTACCTATCCTCCAAATATCAACCTTTCAGAATATCAGGTTCTCATGTTTTGTTGTTGGTTTTTTTATTTTTCCAAAACGTGTTACCCCTACCGAAACCATTAAAAATGAAAGGTTTCCTTGGAAAAATCCTTTTTAAGTTTACAAAGATATCGACAGATAAGTGCAAGAGACACGTCATTCACTAGGTTTTCAAAATGTTCAGCAAAATCAAAAAAATATTGGAAAACTGTTCTCCGACATGTAAATGAAAAAAAAATCACATCTATTTGACAAAAACATATATTGTCAGCATTTTAAAAAAGATCAGAGAAAACATTAACAGCAACCATTGCAAGTGATAAATGGCGTAGAAAAAAAAGGACAAAAAATATTAGGTTTAATTGAATAAAATACATACAGATTTGTATTCAATTTGTTAAGTCTTCGCCTGGTGTCCACTATCACAAATTGTATATCCTGTCTAAGTTTACTCACGCCCACCACACATATCCCCTCTCCAGCATGATACTCACTTTCGCTACATGTATTTCCTCTCCAGCCCGGCAAACATCCGGATGGCGAGCAGCTTCCTGTCATATAATTACATCCAGCATCCTTGCAATGACATTGTTTCGAACAATTAGCTTCGAAAAATCCTGGTTTGCATTCTTCATGAATAATATAGATTACAGATATTATGTCACAAAGATTAAAGAATATGGAGACAAAAATTGGTTTGTTATGATAAAATTAATTTCGATATATTAGCACATTGTCGTCAGCTTGTCAAAGCTCTGAGTTTTTATATTAAATATTAAAAGTAAACCACCTATTACGTTTGCTCTCTGCTAATTTCTACTGACACGAAACGTTGTATGCTATAACCGTTAGATGTCACCATTTGTCACGCCGCAGTACGTTTGTATATTTTTACGTTTTTATTAGATTATTTTTTTTCTATTTTATGCTGGTATGAACAAAAAAAAGACTAGGCCCATTCGCTAAGAGTGCAATTCAGTTTTCCTTACATACAAGTATGATATTTCTATCAGAACTTGAATCTGAAATAAGACAAAAAAGCAAAATCTCTCTCATACATAAAACAAAGAATCGCAGACAGAATGTCCCCCCGGAAGAGTCCTCCCTGAAGATATCAGAGAGGTCTCGTTTCAGATTACTCGTGAATTTTCTCCGCCATATTATTCATTCAAGTTCTTAATTTGTCTTTGTTTTGCTTATGTTAATACATTGAACCACGAAATAAAACTAGATACAGTCAAACGCTTTTTTGAAACTGATGAAGCAACAGTGTAAACATTTATTGTTATTGCAAAAAAACAATACCTCACCTTTACAGGATCCTGTGTCTCGTTCACACAGCATGTCCTTACAATTTCCTGGACAGTTCTGTTCACAAATAGGATCGTACTTTCCAGGAAAACAGTCTGTTAAATGTAATGTCTCTCAATAGGATTTTTTTTTTATTGCATATTATCGTTTGTTGTCACAGTATTTCCATCTTTATCATTCCAATTGGTTTAATACGACAACAAATGAGATTTCCAATCGAACTAAGTTCTTGATTTTTATTATTTTTTTAAGTATTTGATAATTTGTTGTACTTGTTGTGGTTTAAAAAACGCTGCATATTTATCACTCGTAACGCTTTGACCAGCGTTTTACTGTTGTTTCTTTTCAATATGGTAATTATTCCATTACAGTTAGTCACATGTGTGTAAGGTCCTTTATACAGTAAATGTTTGAAGCATATTTGCTCGAACGAAGTTTGACCCCCTTAATGACTCGGGTGGCCCCAGACCACACTTGATGTCACTCTTTATTCTACCAAAGAGGATATAGATTTAAAAAGAGGCCCAATATAATTTGGTAAATTTGATTCCTGTGACCTTGAAAATGAGGTCAATTTGATCACTCCAGCATGATACAGGCAAAATATACAGTTTCAATATGTGTTTGTCCTCCAGAAGACGTTTAAGATATTTTGGCATATCAGAGCCCGATGGCCGTAAATGAAGGTCAAGGTCATGCTCATTTATTTGAACAATCGTAATAGGCCTTTTTATTCCAGCATGCTTTATACCCAATATCAGGTTTCTAGGCTTTTTTTATTATGAGAAGAAGTCGCTTTAAAGTTTTAGCATATTTGACCTCTGATACCTTAAATGAAGGTCAAGGTCATTCATTGGCATTCATTTGAATAATCTCGACAGCCCTTTACCCCAGCATGCTATAGGTGTAATACCAGGTATCTAGGCATCTTGGTTATTGAGAAATCATTTAAAGATTTTGGTATATTTGACCCCTGTGACCTTGAATGAAGGTCAAGGTCATTCATTTGAACAATCTTTAAGAAATATATTTCTATTTAAGTGTCAACCACCCACTATCTTATGGGACAATCGACAAAAAAAAATAACAAAATATCACTACATTGCATTATAACTCTCCATGTCCTGTCACACAAACAAGCATGGAAATAGTGTTAACACAAACGTATATCACTATAATCAAAAGTCACTATGAACCTACATTAAAATTATGCTTTTAACTGCAACAGAGGATAGGAAAAGTATTTAGTGATAGTCCTGTCATTTCCAGATATACTACATTCGTGTACAACGACGCGGTAGTATATTTTTGATATGACGTTTGTATATATGTGATACACTAATAAGTAATTTAAAACTTCTAACTGATCATGCAGTATTCTATATTAATGATGATGTTTCTAGGTAGTTACGCAACATATTACCATTTAAATTATTTGCTTCACGTCACGTTTTTATTAAATATTTCGAAAATTAGAATGAAAATTTTCAAATTTGAATGAAAAATTACATTTAAATGGTTAGAATTTACAATAATTTTTTTACAACATAAATTACTTCAATAATAAGTGATACATGAACTGTACTAAGATTTGGCAAGAGGATAAGAATATTTGAACCAGTATTGAAAACACGATGCGTTTCATGTGCATAGGAATGACTAATATTCAGACCAAAATCAAGAGCGATGTGACAGAAAAACTTAACTTATTCATATTCTTTAAACCTAGGGGTCCAAATAGTACAAAGTGTAATTGTGATTTTTTTAATTAATCAACTAAAATTTTATAATTATGATGTGAATGTGAAATTTTAATATAAATCTACACCATGTTTCCTTGAACAATGCAAAATGATCTGCTTTTCATTGATAGAATATATAATATATGAAATAATGTTGGAAAAATGTGCTTAAATGTTAAATAGTATGTATGCACTATGTTGCTCTGAGTGAAATTCAAATATTTCGAATAGGGAAACATCATGGGTTTTTTTCCAAACCATTGCTCTACATCACAACATACATATATTACACTTTATGTCCGGCTTATACAACAGTGCATGTTTTGTTGCATAGGGTTAGGATTTTTTACAGGAAATATTGACAAATTTATTAATCACATTGTTTTGTAGTCAGTCAAAATAACATGTCATCTCACAATGTATTATTAGAAAATAAAGACCCATTTGACCACTATATTAATGACAGTAAATAAATGTAACTCACCAATACAGTTTCCCGTGGATTTTTCACACAACATATCCTTGCAATTTACAGGACAGACCTGATCACATGAGTTTCCGTACTTTCCAGGAATGCACTCTGAAAACCAAAGAACCCTCCAAAAATGATGATCAATTTAACGGATACTATTTATTGCTTCAGCATCGACATCACTTTCACAATAGAACATTGTACAGCATTTAATTATAATCTCCCGGATATGACCTGGTTTAGTTGTTAAGATACTTATATAACAAACAACCAATCAGTATACTTTAAAGTTTGGAAAGAAGTATTGTATTATTGTTGAAGTAAATTCCTTATAAAACCCGATGCAGGCAAACAGTTACTTTGTTAAAGGCTCACATTACAGATCCATGGATCTTCTTTTAGTTTCTACTAGCACAAGCTAAATAATTTAATTAAAACAATATCATTTAAATATCTAAAATACGTTTTATTTTATTTTCAGTTATCAAAGATGATGAATAATTAAAACTACAATTTTAAACGTTAATTTCAAACAGGCTAGTGAATAATGTTTTTTGGGGTTTTTTGTGTCGTTTTTTTAACATTTTAGCAATTCATGACGTATGTTACAAACTGTGAGTCATCTATACGTGTCCTGTGTATTTTCTACACCCAATGTCCCCCAAAAATAATGGTTATTTAGACGGCTTTTGAGTTACTTATAGTATTATTTTGAAAAAGACATTGTTTTTGTTCTCTTTCTTATTATGATTCTTCTTCTGCACATGATTTTGTGACAACATCTGGGCTAAACTGATATTGTCAATGGCATTTCTCTAACGTTATATGGCACATGTCAAAGGGACGTGGTCATGTATTATTAAGTAGGTCACAAAATCTTATAAGGCAATGACGTCATAGCTAAAAAAGGTTTATATGGCCATAACTCAAAAAGTATTCATCATACAAAGGTCATGTAATTATGTTATTGGTAGAAAATGTCTGGGGCAAATTTATTTTACGTTACAAGTTTAAGGCCAGAGGTCAAATAAAAAAGCTCGCTAAGGGTTCAAGTTCATCTATTTTTAGAAAATCTTCGTTTTCCAACATTTTTGAAAAAAATCTTTCAAAGATCAATGCACTATGTAATTCTGATGATTTTGATGTGCACAAACAGACAGACATGGTTATGATATGGTACTGACCAAGTCTTGTTAATCTGTGGACGGTCCAAGATAAAAAAAAAATAGCCGCAATGACGTCATGTATTGAAAAGTTTAAAATGACCCTTACTCAAAAAGTTTTCATTATACATATGTAATAACCTTTCCTCACTACAAGTTTTAAGGTTAGAGGTCAAATTAAAAAAATCACTATGAGGTCAAAGTTCAACAAATTTTCAACCTTTTTTTATGTTTATTTTTTTGTTTACATAGATCGATGCAGTATGTCAATACGATGATTTTGATCATTTCGGTTTTCGATAGCACTTCCGGTTCAGATGGTACGCCATTTAAAAACAATATATGATTGTGAAATCATTGATAAATATTTCATCGGCATCGTCACAAAAACCAAAAGGTCCAGAGACTTTATATTAGACCTGTAGCATACATGGGTAAAGGGCTACCATGTTTGTACAAATGAATGACCTTGACCTTCATTCAAGGTCACGTGGGTCAAATAGGTTAAAATCTTGAAATGAGTTCTTCTCAATAGCCAAGAGGCCAAGGGACATGATATTTGGTCCATATCATGATTGAATGAAGGTCTGACAAGTTTGTTTAAATGAATGACCTTGACCTACATTCAGGGTCATAAAGGTAAATGCTCTCTTAAGTTTGTCAAAGGTGTGGAAAGCCCATCAAATTGTCCATGACAATTTCTAGTTTTATATCGATTTTTCATCATTATCATGTAATTATTATTGCTATTAAAATTGAATATTGGATATACGTCTCGATGAAATTCTTAACCTATTAAATACTGTCTCGGTTTCAAAGAGAAATATTATATATCAAAGAAAGCTGTTGCTCACCGTAACAGTAACCGTTGAAATTCGCACATAGACTATTCGGGCAATGTGCAGAACAAGTATGTTCACATCGAACTCCGTGCGTCTTAGGAATACTGATTAATAATATATTGTATATATTATCGACCAAAAAGATAACTTCGGATGGGACGCATGGGAGAGATAGGGATTATGACAGGAGTTTTGATATAGGCTATTTGATTAAGTTTCGTTATAGGAATATAGTTCATCATTTATAACTAGTTAATGAAGCTGATATGTATGTTATAAAAAAGCGCAGGCTCTTATGGCATTTCGGTATTTTCTATCATGGTCAAAAGCTTTAAAGCCAGTCTGCTAGTTGCTTTTAGCATTCATGTTTTTAACCCAATTGGTTTGGTTTGACTTGTTTAACGTCCTATCAACAGCTTAGGTCATTTGATGACGGCCTCCCCGTGCCTGCAATATGCATGTGGGTGGTGAGTGCGTATGCATGTTTTGAGAAACTGGTATGTTTTTGTTAAGTCTCGTGATAGGCCGGAATTTGTGCCGATTTATAGTGCTACCTCATTGAAGCATACTGCCGAAGAAACCAAGCAGGACACCCCAATCGGTCACATTATACTGACAACGGGCGAACTAGTCGTCCCACTCCTTATATGCTGAGCGCTAAGCATGAGCATCAACCACCACTTTTAAAGACTCTGGTATGTCTTGGCAACCCTAAGGCTTCCATCATCACAGGGGTGAACTCTCAACTTACGGCAAAAAGTTAGGCATTGTCAAGGGTGATATTAGGAAGAAAGGTGTTAAGAAAGAAAAGAAAAGATAAGTTCCAAAATTTGGTCGCCACTTGCGATCATGCAATGACGGCAGCAGGAACAAGACTTTCACCCTGTACCTGCAGGGCCCTTTTAACCCAAATTTGATAAGATATCTTTTTTCTTTACAACCAACAATATCATTGATATTTTTTAGTGATGGCGCCAATTGTTTTGTATATCAAAAATGTCGCTAATGAATTCACAATCCATAATTTATAAGACTTCATGTAGAGTTGCTCTCTTTCCACTTTCAAGTATGTAGCGTAACGTATTTCAGCGAACTCCAGTATTTAGTTCAAAATGCATTCTTGACTTCTATACACAACATCCAGATTTACGCTAAAGATACATTTGTAAACATAGTATATATATAAGGACTGTGTCTTGCTTTTCCGTGAACCGATGCCCCATGTTATTAAATGTTTCAACGGAATACGAAAAAGTAGCAATTAATAATGAATTAATTAGTTTTAGATTGATATAGAGTACATATATAATGTATTTAGATGTATAATAATGATATTAGTAACTTCAATAAATACTGCTGTGAAATGAACGGTGATATTTGGCGCAGTAATCTAGCATTCTTGATAACGTGTATATGTAAGTTTATTTGGTGACTATATGTGCCTTAGTTCACAGGGGTTGGTAATAAATGATAGGATTTATGAGATAGATTCACGTAATGAAGCATCTTCGTTAGCCAAGGTTATTCGATACTACCACCCTCTACGCATGGAATTTTCAACCAATCAAAACGAGCCTTACATGGGTACTTCATCGGTTTGTAAACAAACATGGAGACGTGTGTCATTTTGATAAGATATGTGATCAATGACTTCTAAAAATTCATCGAACACTGAATATTTCCAAAAATATTGGTAGAATGCAATTGTATATTTGTTTACTGCGAAACCAAGACTGAATGTAGGACGCGAGTTGATTGGATGCCTTTATATTTAAGGGCGTGACGCTTTGAACACGACTATATCTGCCAAGGGTTCGTGGAGTGAATGAAATGACGTTTTACTATTAAGTGTACCCATCAGGCGACTTGTCACGTGATTTAAGAAAATCTTCCCAACCGTCAATTTTCTTGTTTTGTAAACTCTCATGATGCCAAAACGAAGTTTCGATCTTCGTGTGGAATTACAATTTATATATATTCTACAACACTTACTTTCGTTCTCTTTCATCAGAACTTGTGTTTTTGTTTCCTTTTATACTCTACATAAAAGTGTACTCAGAACGAAAAACGATATTCAAATATGTTATTTTATGTAACCCGCAAAGAAGAATGTCGCAAACCGCATCAAAATCGGTTGGCCGAGTGCCGATATATCGCAAATCGAAGTACGGATTTGCACCTGTCGGTCGACTGCTAATCAGCGTATTGATCAGTCATGATGCTTTGGAACTCTTCAGTATTTGACGTCACAGGTTTAACGGAGTAACTGTAATGGTGGCCAGCAGTATAGACGACAGTGCGAACAGTAGCAACACAGAAATAGCTGAATACGATCTGGACATGAGATTTGTGGTTGGTGACTTTGGCGGATATTGCCGACAATAAGTCGGAATCGAACAATATCAATCTTTAGGAACCACAGAACCAAATGATTTCCCATAGACGATAATGCTAACGTTTACCACAGTCTTGCTTAAATGGAGTTTTCAATACTGGTCCACTAGCCATAATTTTGAAGAATGCCATCTCGAAAACCTGTAAATAGAATGATTAAACATTCTACCAATTTGAACTTTTTTGATAGGGGGGCCACCATCTTGTGTTGAATTCAGCACCAAAAATTCACCTAAATTTACAAATAAATACACAACTAACTCCCCCTGACAAATACAGGCTAGAAAAAATAACTTGTTTTCTATATATTTTATATCAACATGTAATTGCCCAGCCTACACATAAAACTTTGGAAACTTCCCTCACCTAAATATCCAATCAGTAGGCCCCGATGCATTCACCTTCCTATTAAATGTTCTGCCCAAGCAGGGAAAACCCACAATCTATTTTTGATTTGGTTCTGTAGTCCCTTTAAGAATATTACATTTTAGTTAAATGGACTGACCGACTGATGTATCATACCAGGGACATACAGATGTTATACACGATCCAATAATCGGTCAATCACCAATAGATGTATATCAGTTATGTGTTTACCATGTCTTCCTCAATACTCTGAAAAGGAACACGGAATCAACATTTCTTTTATGAAAGAATATGTCATTTTATTCGCAAATTGATGTTAAAAAAACATACCAACAATACAACAGTTCTGGATACTCTGCTTTGTCAGACAAGACGACACACACGTACAATAGACTTGTATTATATAGAATTGCATTTATACTATAGCGAATTCATATTTTGTTAAAATCAAACTTTTTGATTTTTGATTTAATGAGGTTTGCTTTCCCTACAAGCAAAACAAATTCGTATCGCAAAGCTTTGCCTATAGAATAATGGTGCATTCATATGCCCACGATGTCAAAAATGTACACATGAATCTTGTCTGGGAGTTACTATTCTTTCATGAACACGTTTAATCAGTTTCGGAAACTATTCGAAAATCATAATTAGCGGTATCTTCAAAGTTATTAGCAACGTATCCACTGCTGTTTCCGTTTGTATGAATTCAAATTCCTCAGCATTTATTTCACAACATGTATGAATTGCTTTTTATATTCATATTACTAGAAGTGTTATTACAGAAATAAATATTGGTATGCAACAGACCATGCCCTCATAATAAAGGATATGATGTAAGTCGTTTCATGTTATAAACGGCCCGTTATAATAGAACATTATTCAAATGTTATACATGTTATACACGACCTGTTATAATAGAAAATTAGTAAGATCTTACATATTGTATACGGCCCGTTATAATAGAAAATTAGAAAGATGTTAACTGTTATATACGGTCCGTTATAATAAAAAAATTATATGTCCCTTGTTCCGGTACCACTTCATATCAATTTATTCAAAAATATAACTCAAAATGTTCATTCAGCACTTACATGATTGTTATCTAAATTACATTAATTGCAGGCACGTGTTTAGTTAGTTTATATATATTTCCTTCATGGCGGCTCTGATCCCGTTAAACCTGTGACGTCACAGGTCAGGGGTCACCGAAACGAGGTCAACGGCTTTGGGCTTCAGGTGTATTTTTGAGAAAAATCGCAAAAACTAAAGTCGCTATGAAGTCACACTCTCAGCATTTTTAGTTTCATCCTCAATTACATTTTATAAGCTTTATATAGCAAATAATTCCAGGTACACTTTAAACATTCACAGTAGTTAAATGTGCATTCCATCATATAATTGCACCTTTACAGTAAATGTATCGAGGGATGACAGAACCGAAGTCTAACCGACTTCCTTGGCCTGGAAGTTGCATAATATATTTCAAGGTCCGCATAGAATAATCAAAGTATAATATTGCTTTCTTTAACAAATTATAATCGTCTGTTGGCCCATGCACAAATATCCAATAAACTTAATCTCACCAATTTGTAAGTATTTTTTTAAGTATTCTGTGCTTAGTCGGAAACAAACCAGATCGTGCCGTTATTTATTCCTAGCCTACTGCGTTAGACAGATCCATAATCACCAGGTTCATAGAAAAGATTTACATGGTACCTGTATTTGGTGATGAAATGAGAAAGTGGCATGTTCATTGACACTGGTATTTTCCAATGATAATTTGAAAAGTACATCATTAACAAGTATTCGTAATGTCTAACTGACTCATACCTAAACAGGATCCAGCGTCCTTCGTGCAAAGACTGTTTTTACAATTCGAGGGACAATCCGAGTTACAGTAGATGTCATATTTTCCTGCAAAGCAATCTGAAAGGAATGACAGTGTTTAAAATACATTTGATAGACGTTGCTGCACCAGGAATGATTTTATCAGGAATGTAAGAAAATGATTATTTTGTGTCTCTGCGTATATAACTAATTATAATTTTTCATATTCGGACATGCATTAAATGTCAATGCAAGGTTCTATTTTTAATTATTCTTTAAATTACAACACTGGTATCCCGTTTATCACATGGCCAGATTACATCTCTTTATGTGATATTAAGTGAGACGAGTTCTAAGATCGTTGATATATCCGATGGTAACAAATTAATACGGTGTAAATACAGTAATAAGATATACCGTAATTTCCTATGTATTGCATTAAACATTATATTCTGGCAGTTATCTGTTTAAACAATTGTTCTGATAAAATGTTTTCAAAAAAAAAAAGTCAAATCCAAGTGATGTTTTTGTGTCATGCTGTGTACTCAGCGGTGCCGACATTTTGTTCAAATGCGATATATGAATGGTGCATTATTCTATGCATGGACACATCAAGTAAAATAAGTCACTGGTAAATCCAAAAATATGTATCTACATATTTTGCCTTCGATAAATTGCGTCTTCCATTAAACGCTCTTGTCGCATTAATTGCAAATCAATTGCACCAGTAGCCCAGTTTAAATTGGTTCACCAGTTATCTTATTATACTACAGATATATCTATATTTTTCTTTCTGATACTGAGCTTGTGTATATATAATGGTAACTTACAGAAACAGGCAGCTGTTGTGGAGTTACAGTTACCGCCATAACACGCTGGTGGACACAGATAGTTACAGTGTCCGTCACCGTATTTCCCTGCTTGACATCCTGTTGGAAAGACGAATGAAAACGCGTTAGTACATACATTGACAAGCGAGTTTATTTCATTTTCCCACCAAATTGTTTTCGAGTGAATCATCATCTACAATACCCCGATAACCTTATTCTAAAAGAAACGTAGTATAATGAATCCTGCCTCAATATATAACAGCTTTAATCAGGTACCGCTAAGGAACAACTATATTTTCAAAACAATTAAGACATTGTTGTTGAAAAAAATAATCAACGGCAGTTCCCTTATATTTACAGGAAAACAAAATAGTGAACGGACAGATGACCTGATATATGATTTGGAATTCTATGGTCCTCTCAGGTAATGAACAGATTTTTTGTGGTACTTTAGCCCTATATTAACTAGTTTAGATTGTAAATTTTCAGTCTGATTTGACAAGCAAAGAAAAGCATTGTCTTATTAGCTTACTCATCAATATTGAATAAAGTGAAAATCCAACTAAATTACAACCATGTAGAAGGTTGACGGACTTGAAGGGCGCAGGATGTGTGTCCCCTGTACTAGGTGGCGCGGCGACGCACTCGGAGGGAGCACGAAACGTGAATATGGCGAGAGATACTTTTCTTTTTCTATCTAATCACGGATACAGATATGTATAGCTAATTTAACTTAATTCATTTTTTGCATGTTCAGCAATAACTCATCAATCAATGTACGGTGTTGATTTCAGCGAAGAGATCGGGATTTGTTCGAGCTAAGGCACATTATTGACCCGATGTACCCAGTGAACCCTCGATAATCCGAACACCTTCGTTCCCAGTCCAAACCGTCCGGAATACGAGTTTTCCGGACTGCCGAATTTCGTCTACCAGGTCAAAAAAAATGTTCTGTAAGAGTTAGCTCCGTTGACTATATACAATGTGAGACGTTTAAATGACATACTTACTTTTCACAAACACTAATTGTCAGTCTTTTTTCAAATAAATATACTTATGTTACTGATATGATTTTTTTGTTTCATTTTGTAGAAACTAAAAAAAAAAAACAATGTTTAAAAAAAAAAATGTAAAGTGAAAGTTGTTTTATTTTTCATGGTCAACGTCAAAGGGTACACAAACCGATGTTTCTGAGCAGAACCGTGCAGTATAATCTTCACATTGTTGTGTATTGTATAATGTGACCCTTATGAAGCGTTTTAACTATAGTGTACTAGAACAAGCACTCGGATAGCGGGCCTATGTGGCCTACAAATAACACACGTGTGTCACGTCCCGGAGTTTCACAAACGAGTAGAAATTACAAACGTTAAATACCTGAAATAAAAGACCCGGTATGTACAAATTACCCATAGTCCATATTTTTACGTTTTTTACCGTAATTTCAACCCTGAAATGAATGACCTGCAATATACAATGTACGTTTTTTACTTAAATTAAAAGACCCGATTTTTACAACTTACCAACAGTCCATGTTTTTAGAATTTTTTTTAACAAAAATTTAAAACCTGAAATAAAAAGACACGGTCTTACCATCAGTTCATGATTTTATGATTCTTACGTAAGTTAAAAACCTGAAATAAAAGAACCGGTAAAGAAAAGCACTGTATCGTTATAAAAACAGAGCTACATTGTAACACAGGTAAACACCCGGGGTTATGACCTGGCAGCGGTCGCTATGACTACGCACAGTGTCAAGCGATAGTCTGTACAATTGTCGACACGTGGTGAAAAAATCGTCCGGATTATTGCGGGAAATTTACTAATGAAA
Source organism: Pecten maximus (assembly GCF_902652985.1). Taxonomy (NCBI): domain Eukaryota; kingdom Metazoa; phylum Mollusca; class Bivalvia; order Pectinida; family Pectinidae; genus Pecten; species Pecten maximus. The sequence continues at coordinate 50,707 of NW_022979523.1, forward strand.
AGTACGTTCCGTTCCCAAAATAGGGTTCCGGAATCGGAATCCGAATTTCCGGACTGGTGAGTACAAATAACGTTACGAAAATCCGTTCCCGTGCATTTCCGTCCGGACTGTGAGTTTTCCGGACTATCGGCGTCCGGATTATCGCGGGTCGACTGTATACGAAAAGACATTTTCTGGAAAAATAGATAGATTTTTCCCGAAACCTTTGTCAATGCATTTTCTTTCTAAGCATGTTTAGCAGATTAAGACTAGGAACAAAAACGTTATATCATATTTGAATTATAAAATTGAAAAAGAACGGAGAGATTTTATATAACATTACTTCACCAAATCATTTTATTTCAGCCAACAGTAAACAGAATCATACTCACCAAACACCTGTACCTCACACAATATCAGAATAGCGTCATTACTATACCAGCTGTATCGTTTTGGGTTGTTTCTATAGTTGTACACAGTCACATACCGACCTACATACGGCACTGGTGTGTCACCACCAGTTGTACAGCATTTATAGTACTACTAGTGTCCTCGTAACACAGGACACCGGCTGTTGGCGTGCTGGTGGTATTGGATACATAAAGCTGGTATCCTGCCAATCTGTGCTGAAAACCATCTGGAAAGAAAACAACAATCAGCAGGTAGATAACAACTTTAAAAGGCACAGATGAGGATAAATGTCAATATACAAGTTGAATGTTATCAATCCTAATCTGACATTTTAATTTGGTTTCTGATATTTGGTATTCTTCGTGGGTTCACCAATAGCAAATTGTTTAGGATCACAAAGATAACCTTCTGTGAGGTTATTAGTAATATTCGATACATCACGTCCCTAATACGCTTTTCTCTGATGGTACATTGTAAGCGGTTATGACAGGAAGTTGTTACTGGTTCTCGTACAGTACCGAAGTTATTCAGAGAAATTGAAATTAAGTTATAACGGAAGTTTATCTATAATAAATGTGTGTGGATTACAGCCAAAATAGCGAAACAGTTTTTAGATGACAATAATGGTTCTCGTACAATTAATCACTGGCAGTAAAAGAGTTATGTTGGATACCTCCCAATGTCGCAATGAATACGTATATGGTACCCAGGACTTATTGAAACTTTGATAAACGAGCGAGTGGCCAGGTGTAAACCCACATAACGACGGATGAGGGGGAGAGATCTCGAGCAGACAAACTGACATCTTGGAAATACAGTTTTACATTCTGACTATATTACTGCACATTTTATTATCCAGTTCCCCTCGCTATTACAAAGCAGCACCTTTAGATACACTTTTAAGGTAATAAAATATGTGATTATGTTAAATTTGATCGTCTGTCAGACGAAAGACCCTGTCAATTCATACTAAATTTCAAACGATATTCATTAGAATTATGTATGTATATAAGATAAATATATAATCTTTACATCAGTATGCACTTGTCTATTTGTCAGTCTGTCTGTCTTTTTGTCTGTTGTTTGTCCATCTGTCTAGTTAGTCATCCCTTTGCAGAAGGAAATAGTGTGTTTTATTTTTGAAGAAAATGTATCGGTCGCTTGAACCGCTCTAAACAGTGAATCATTAATATAAATTTATTTCAAGAAATACATATTGTACACTTAACGCTTTGAATTTCAAATTATGTTCCGTATAGATAGAATGTAATGATATACTGACAGAATTCACATAAAAATGTATCACAGTAAAGGGATATATGGGCGCAATGGTCAACTCCACATTTTACATGCTTTCAAGTATTCTCAACAAGTATGCAAAAGTCAACATCAAACAGAAAATCAGAAAACGGCAAAAACCTTGGCCCAATACATTTTTAGATACATTTTACCACACTATATAATACACTGTTGGATACATTCTAGTTACAATACAAAACACTGTGAAATACATTTTTTCACAATAAATTAATTATCCGGAAAATATTAAGGAGCTTATCAAAACAGGTAACATATACCTTGCAAACATTTTCATTTTAGTCTATAGATAGTGTCGATGAGTTTTTTTTAAATGAATCATATACTCTATGTAAACCCGAAATCAAGAACACCAAAGACTCTATGACATCAGCCGCTTACCCAGGCTCTGCTAATTACGTAACCAGCAAAAACAACTCAAAATTATTTGTATGACAATTTGAATTTCTCAATTTGTAACGTCCGCTCTCCATAAACACGGGACGTGAAAGTTCTTTTGGGATGGTTGTGTTGCGATAAACATAATTCAACACAGAATATAAAGTTTACTTATATTTATTAATCCACAGGAAAATCCCGAAGGTATAATCTAATCCTATGAAGTTTAATCCATCTTCCACACTATCGCCGGCGCATTCACACTTAACAGTTCACACACATTCAAACAAATCAAAAGCTACATACTTACATTCGAACGGCACTCAGGTCCGTTTAGTCTGAAAACTATTGGAGAACTCCCTATGCAAAACGCCCAAGTCTTTTTATATCCCCAAAGGTTAATTAATATGTATAAATTGAAGATGTGATCAATTGACCAATCCTGACCTTTAACCTGAAATACAGGCGTCTCTAAACCCCTATAACGTCATTTCTAATTATAGCTCTAGGCACTGACCACTGGTCTAACGGACCGTCCACGTGTGCTGCATAATAACGACTGACTTCCAGATGCTACCGTTTGGTTATTTGACATAGACAACGAATGAAGAGTGTAAACCTAAAACGGGTCAATTAACTACTTATCTAAGGGAAGCAACTCGAATAGATTTGGCTGACTATGGCGTATACATGGGCTTTCTATACTAGATAACGTTGAACATATAACATGTAAAACTTGTCTTTAAATAAAACGTACATACTTAACTCTTAAATATCCCTAATGACATCTGATACAACCTATCTATTACCTAGTTCACTACAAATTGTTGATTATTCTTTTCTACATGTATATTGTGACATCCCAGCTTCCAATACCTACAATACTAGTATATCTCAGCTTCCAATACCTACAATACTAATATATCCCAGCCTCCAATACCTACAATACTAATATATCCCAGTTGAATTAATGTTTAAGGACTTGTTATCATGATACCCGTGACGGTTGTTGGATTCTAACGAACAAATGAACAACGCGAGACTTCGCGAGATGCAGGTTAATGGTGTCAATGGCAAAGTTTCAAAGTCGAAATAATTATCTCAGCTGGCAATATTCTATTGCGTTGTGCCATATGAAACCAGACATATTTGATGTTTGCCTGCTGGTTCACGAACAAAGTTCTCATATCGATAATTTCACACAATTAAATTGGACCTAGGTGTTGTCATCGAGACCGAATAAGCTAAATGTCCTGTAACTCGTAGTCTCATTTTCTTGTAATTCTTAAGTTATAACATTCTTAAAATATAAAATTTGTTGATATTTCCCCCTCGTTATTCGACTGAGTTCTCATGGCGGTTCCGCTATAACATTGAAACCATCTGCTGTTTTGCGACTATTGTCAGGAGACCGAAGATGTTTTGATATTCTACTTTACATTATTCTATTTTTTTACAATACAACTATTGTTTGTGTCCTAGTGATATTACTTAAGTATCTCGTAAGTTACAATTCTAAAGGAATGTGTTGTTTAAACGAGGTTGATAATGAGTGTGATCTAATCGAATTAAATTAATATTAAATCATATTATTTTTGGTAGTGACACTATACTCACTTCTGTAGTACATTTTTATCCTAGAAATGGTCATAAACTCTCCCAGATCAACACGCCACCAGGCCGTGTTTTGACCGGCCTTCGTATGTGTACAACAATCATTGTCGAAAACTGTACAGTTATCCACAGCGTTACTGGCAGCATATTTATCGCTCGAAAAGTTACTACTTTGTTCTGTTGCTTTATTCAGTGCCACGTTACCTGCAATACATGAAGTATTAGGTTATACCTTATGAGTTGAAATTAACGATGATTCTGACATGTCTAATCATATTCGTTTCCTTCTTGATAGTTACCTAATCTCTAGCAATTTGACAATGACTCTTATATTCGCTTTGAATTTAAAATCGAGTGTTATTAATAAAAATTCTAAATACAGCGCCAATATAATGAAATGTAATTTAATCTATACAAACAACCACATTCCATTATGGAATGAATGTATTAGTTTTCAATAACTGTTTAAGCTATTATATTTATGACATGCTGTTCCATAATATTTCTATAGATGTGTTTATTATGCGTTCAGATTATACCGACATAATATATAAAACCTTACTCTATATGGCAATGTTAATGTTATGTTTTGGCTATATGAAGATACGCAAAGATTGCTAAAGATTAAATAAACACTGTCGATGGTCATTATTGAGATATAGTACGTATGCTACAACGCTTCATAATTTTCAAACATGCACTTGTTGATAACATCTTATGATAATGGAGGCCAATCCTTATGCAGTAGTCTTGTACTTTTATGGAAATATTTTTTTTGTATCAACATTCTGCCTTTGCCTTAATGTCGTTAGGAAACCAAATTGTAGGTGTGAGAGTATATTTACTACAATGTTGATTGATCCGGACAGTGTGGGTCCTCCTGAAAACTTAAATGGGCCTAAAACTTTATCAAGTATTAACATGTTATTCCAAAACAATTATAAAATTATCCAACTAGTGTTGGTCCGAAAGATCGAGAATAAATCAACACTTACGTGATGACGGCACACGTGTCTATATTTCAGTTGACTATTGGTTGGATCGCGCTAATGCCTATACTTTATGCGATATCATTTTGTCACCTGGAATTCTAATTTCTGATTGTTTATTTCCAAATAAATTGTTTCCTCGGCATGTCACGTATGCTAAATGGCTACATATTAAATCCAAATTAATTATATTCCACGGCTTAATTATATGTGAAGATTTATTTCTATCTTTAGAATCAACATTAAAGCATGTTACACAACACGTTTAAAATGCATATACAATATTACCCAAGATAATGGATGTCTCAAATAATCCATTAAATAGTGTCTGCTTCAGTACAATTTCATATTTCATCATCTCTCCCTGTTAGGATTCAATATTTCAACGCGCTAAAGCTTGGCAGAGATTTTATTATCTAAGATAAGACAAAAAGTCAGTTAATGTTTGTAATGAAATGATTCCATACAGTTAAAGGAATTAAACAACAGTACAAGTTAATAAAACAGTAAGTATCGGAGGAAGCCGTCAACATACAACTCATGAAGGGGGAGGGAGGAAAGGAGAATGTCAATGGATTGGGGATTATAAAGATTCCATTTGTATTTGGTAAAAGGAGATGACTGGTGGAGAGACGTAGAGTTGAGGGAGTAGGGATAGCAGATATTACAATAGTGAAGTACTGATACTCTGACAACCAATGTAACACAAAGTGAGGTATGAATAAACTTTACAAACAACACACAAAAGACTTGTGTTGTATTACATGGTCGAAGAAACTAATATCATTTGCTTAACACGGGATTTGCGTGTTAATATGCTATAACGTTGATTCTGAAAATGAATATAAAAACTTCACACATACATTGGAGAGATAAACATTGATTTGTTTCTATTCGAAAAGTAAACAAAGTTTATCATAGTGTAACGTGCACCGGGGGTACAACGGAGCGGTCACCCATACAAGAGCTGACCACGCTCGACGTTGCTTAACCTCGGTATACAGACACGTCACTCAACCTCAGCTAGCTATTGGACTATGCAGCTGAAATGTCCATATCTACAATAGGTGAAAAGCAACTATGTTCTTCATATCATTGTTTAAAATGTCTATATACTTCCTGTTGATACATGAAACCATGTATAACTTTTTGTTACTGTTGAGCTGATGGCAATAATTAATGCTTTACCGATATATATGTATCCATAGTGATATATATAATTGTCATTACACATAATCGTTTGTTGTATCTTGAAAGTGACTTGTGAATACGTCCAAGGTATTATTCATGTAAGGTAAACAACTGTAGTGTATTTGTATTTAAATGTATTACATGATTAATCTACCACATTTCGAAAATTTACTTTAAAAAAACCCAATAACAATTTAATATTGAACAGACATTAATATATAAATAGTTACATGATGAATGACATGGCGATCCTGGAAGTTATTACTGTCGGCTATTACGAAACAACAAACTTAAACACTCATTACTGACCTACCCAATCAGGAAGTAAAATGACCTACCTTACATTAAGAAGTATTAACTTAAAACATGTACGTTATTTAGTTTTAACTTTTTTCAGTTTGTATATAAGTACTTACTTTCAGATCTTATAGTATAAAATATGACGAACAGGACCAGGATCACAACCCTTCCTAACAATATCTTTTCCGTCGCCATTCTGAGTTTAATGGCGACTCCACATCAATAAGGAAGTTAAATGTACAGTGTTTAAGGTTCATGACTCCTATATTACATGACTGGTTTGGACGAGGTGTATTTTATAATGACAACACCTACTTGTTCCAAAACAATGAGTTCAATATCTACATAAACGATGCACTTCATTGCAATACCACCATACAATATATACACACAGAGTTCTGTTAACATTAGGCGTAAAAAAAACTGCAGATATTTAAACAATGAGGTTTAAATGTTTAGAATGCAATCTAACTGGTAATGATTCCTTTTTGTAGGCTGCCGATTTGACAATGATTTTTTTATTTCTGCTTTGACTTTAAAAATTGGTTTGGTTTGGTTTATTTTGTTTAACGTCCTATTAACAGCTAAGGTCATTTAAGGACGGCCTCCCGTGCGTGCGACATGCATGCGTGTTGTGAGTGCGTATGTGTGTTTTGGGAGGCTGCGGTATGTTCGTGTTAAGTCTCCTTGTGATAGGCCGGAACTTTTGCCGATTTATAGTGCTACCTCACTGAAGCATTCTGCCGAAGACACCCAGAAGCACACCCCACCCGGTCACATTATACTGACAACGGGCGAACCAGTCGTCCCACTCCAAATACGCTGACTTTAAAAATCAAGTGTTCTTGCCATGATAAAAAAACGACTCTCACATAAACCATATTATATCTTTAATTATGAAGTTGTATCAAATTGCCCTAAATGTTCAGGCCTGTCTATCTATGGACATTCTGTTCTCTTATCTTTGTTTAGATATGTTTACCGTGCATTTGGATTGTACCAGTATCTTATATAATATCTAACTGTATACGGTGATTGTCTTAAAGTCCTCATACCTCTGTATAGAATGATATGTGTAGTCAATGAATACAATGATCAAATTGTATACAAGGGTTTGATTTCGACAGGTAAATTTGCACTATATTACCTGTGAGTCTAATCGCAAACCCAAAGTAATGTCATTGTAGCGTAAATCATGCTTCCCAGTACGGTCACCTGTATGTGCGGCCATTTCTACAGAAGACAGCCACCAGACTTGTCACTCTACGATCTTCCAATTTTTGCCCCGCAGGTAGGGCGTAAGAATTGTACCGGCTGTCCCCATTGCATGATCGTAAGAGGCGACTAAATTTGGGATCTCATATTTTCCTTTCTTTCTTAACAACGTTCTTCTTCCTTATGTCTTCCTTGACAATGCCTCACTTTTGGCCTTTAGTTGAGCGTTCGCCCCTGTGAGGAAGGCTATGGGTTCTGGTTTGGTTTGGTTTACTTTGTTTAACGTCCTATTAACAGCTGACGTCATTTAAGGACGGCATCCCGTGCGTGCGAAGTGCATGCGTGTGTTAAGTGCTTATGTGTGTTTGAGAGGCTGCTGTATGTTTGTGTTAAGTCCCCTTGTGATAAGCCGGATCTTTTGCCGATTTATAGTGCTACCTCACTGAAGCATACTGCCGAAGACAACCAGCAGGACATCCCACCCGGTCACATTATACTGACAACGGGCCAACCAGTCGTCCCACTCCCAATAGCTGAGCGCTAAGCAGGAGTAGCAACTACCATTTTTAAAGACTCTATGGGTTCTTTCCCCTGTCCGGGACATACCACAGTCGTAAGTACTTACTTTCAGATGAAGCTCAGGACCATGATCACACCTTTTCTTTTTACTATATTCCCCGCCGCCATTTCTGAGTTTAATGGCGACTGTACACTAACAAGGAAGTAACATGGAAATTGCTAAAGGATTAAGATCAAAAAGAAATTGGACAAGATGTATTTCGTTATTACTATAAAACATGTCTGAAACACCTATAGGTACGTGAACCTAATACTACCTAGTAATAAAAGCTTACAGCATGTACACGTCTATTTCCAGTAGGCGTGCATAAACAAATGTTAAGTTTGCACTCTAGATATTCAATATCATTACTAGGTATTTGTCTTGCTATTTAAGTCTGGCGATTGGACAATGATTAATATCCGTGCTTTGAAATTAAAACACTACTGTTATTATGAAACGTACTAAGTTACAAAACGAATATTATTGTAACATTATAATATATAATAGCTAACTATATACGCTGATATTAATGTGCGTTCGGATTGTAACATACTATCTAACATCTAACTTTATAAAGTGATATTAATTAGCGTTTAAATTGTACCATTATAATAGCTAACATATAACTGTCGGAGAAAATAATTGAGATAGGGCATGTTTGGTACCGTACTTTAATTTTTCCCCACATGCATATTTTGAAAATTTTTTATAATAACGGGAGGCAGCTCCTTATATAGTAGTCTCTGTATATATAAAAGAGAAAGACATATGTTTTGATATTAACACTATGTGTAATATTTGCCTATATGTCGTGAGTTAATCAAATTCAGGTAATATACCTTTAACTGTTTTATTTTCATTGTCATTACCGTAATGATAACTGTCTGTCATTTGTGATGCGCGGTCAATTACAGTATATGTTGAGTCTAGTAGAAAACGTCACTTTTGTCCACGTAGGACCCAAGGGGGTGGGGACTTTACATTTCCAAAAAAATGGCTGGTCTCTAGTCATAAAAAGTTACTCAAAATTTCAGTGGGAAATCGTTTCATTGTTTCTTAGATAAGTTGAAGAGGTTACCTGTTTACGAACTGACGATTCATGACACATGACACAACGGACAAAATGCTATTATAATTAGTCACTTGAGACTTCTTCACTTAAATATAACAATATCCTTATAATCCAGTAGGCTGTTTTAGGCGAATAATCAGTGCAATTTCCTGTTAGTCGTTGTGTAGAACATTGTGTGATCAAATGCTTGTCAGTTATCGTGTAAGCATCATTTAAATTTCAACAATCTTTTATTGCTTTTCAATATATCAAATGGTTGACACCAGACAAAGCCTATGTAAATCCTTCCAAATTATTACAACAAAATTAGCATTGACATGTATGCAGTGGTATCCAGTATTAAAAGTAAAGGGAGACACTCAAATTTACTAAAAAATGTAAAAGAAATTCATTACATCATTGATGCTCCTAACATTGATGCAGAATTGCTGGTGAGTTGACACGCAAATTCTGAGGCTACAGATCATATAGTTCTTGTTTGTAAATATGTCAACCATTTATCCTAAGGAAGGTCAAGACAATTCGTCTTTAAATCTGCAAATCATGGTATAAATTGAAAGATACCCAGGACAGAACTTTGTTGGTCTACTGAGTTTACTTCCGATGAAAAAAAAATCAGTTGATACTCGTTGTTTATATTCAGAAAGATAATCGTTAAACCTTTGTAAATCTTTCCCTTTATTCCCTAGTGTAAATTTATAACCTAACTTTGAAAATTAAACATGATGTTAGAAAATGGAAGAAATCGCACACAGTAACACACCATTATAACAATTAGAAATAATTGATGCTCAGGTTTTTTGTAATATGACAACATAACATACGTTTGTTCTTGGTCTAACATTTATGTGAATTAACAAATACCTTCATATGACACTATTTTGACGTATCCATATGATTGAAAAGAAAAAACTAAAATATCAAATACGACATTAAGCAATTACAATAAGTAAAATTGATGAATGTTAATACACACTTCGTTTAGATAAATAAATTGTAAATCAATGTAACAAGTATAAGCAGGGTTATCGGCATCGAAATATAAAAGTATTGGAAAAACGTAGTTCTTACTCCAGTGAGAGTAGGGATATGTAAGTATATTTAGCGAAAGTAGAACATGATTATTCGTAGTGATTTACCTTATTAAAAGGGTCACTGTTCATAGTTGTATAATAATATATGAGGCAATTCTACTTGGCTTAAAACCTAAATGCAGTATCGCTCAGGGTAAACTATATTATATAGTGCTGCAATAAACCTTCATTATAATTAAAGCAATGTAAACTTGTAAAAAATGAATGTGATTAAGATTAAATGTCTATTAAAATACAGTAATAGAAAATTCCAACTGAAAGCAACAAACTACAAACACTGACAAAAAGTGATATTTCAAACATAAGTTGTGTTAATAATTGTATAACAAAGTTATTGGTTTAAGGTTTTATGAGCTACATTTTGTCATCTGATTGAATACAATGAATGAGTTAGATGTTGATCTTTATGATTAACAGCATAATTACTTCCTAACGTTAGGAACGAGATGTATGATGATTAATGGATAAAACGATCAAGTTATTTATATTTGAATTTAGATTGGTTGGCGTCACGTCCCAAAAATGTTTACATACTGAACGATTCAGATATTTACAGGATAAAATGTCGCAGGTATATAGTTCCCTTGGACGATTCAGCCTTTTCACTTCATATCTAAAACTTAATACAGCTGTAGCATAGCGCTGTTTGCTACGGAAGCAATTCCATGGTATGATTCTTCGGCAAATTATTAAAGCGAAATAAGTACATCTAAGAACTTTCCTTCTACTCTGTTTAACATACATGTTTTCCAGAACACGCTGATAGTATTCAGGTACTCATTAATCAGTTCATGTACACGTCATGCAGATCCCAGGTACTCATTAATTAGTTCATGTACACGTCAGTTGTATCCAGGTACTCATTAATAATTTAATGTACACGTCATGCAGTTCCGCGGTACTCATTTATTAGTTCGGGTACATGTCAGTGGTTTCCAGATTCTCATTAATCAGCTCATTTACACGTCGGTGGTATCCAGATACTCATTAATCAGTTCATGTACACGTCAGTAGTATCCAGGTAATGATTAATCAGTTCATGTACACGGTCAGTGGTATCCAGGTTCTCATTAATCAATTCATGCACACGTCCGTGGTATCCAGGTACTCATAAATCAGTTCATGTAAATGTCGGTGGTATCAAGGTACTCGTTAATCAGTTCATGTACACGTTAGTGGTATCCAGGTTCTCATTAAACAGTTCATGCACACGTCCGTGGTATCCAGGTACTCATTAATCAGTTAATGTACACGTCGGTGGTATCCAGGTACTCATGAATCAGTTCATGTACACGTCAGTGGTATTCAGGTACTCATGAATCAGTTAATGTACACGTCGGTGGTATCCAGGTTCTCATTAATCAGTGCATGTACACGTCGGCGGTATCCAGGTACTCATTAAACAGTTCATGTACACGTCGGCGGTATCCAGGTACTCATTAATCAGTTCATGTACATGTCGGTGGTATCCAGGTACTCATTAATCAGTTCATGCACACGTCCGTGGTATCCAGGTACTCATAAATCAGTTCATGTACACGTCCGTGGTATCCAGGTACTCATTAATCAGTTCATGTACACGTCAGTGGTATCCATGTACTCATTATCAGTTCATGTACACGTCGGTGGTATCCAGGTACTCATTAATCAGTTCATGTACACGTCAGTTGTATCCAGGTACTCATTAATCAGTTCCTGTACACGTCGGTGGTATCCAGGTACATATTAATCAGTTCATGTACACGTCGGTGGTATCCAGGTACTCATTAATCAGTTCATGTACACGTCAGCAGTATCCAGGTACTCATTAATCAGTTCATGTACACGTCGGTGGTATCCAGGTACTCATTAATCAGTTCATGGACACGTCAGTGGTATCTAGGTACTCATTAGTCAGTTCATGTACACGTCGGTGGTATCCAGGTACTCATTAATCAGTTCGTGTACACGTCGGTGGTATCCGGTACTCATTAATCAGTTCATGTACACGTCGGTGGTATCCAGGTATTCCTTAATTAGTTCATGTACACGTCGGTGGTATCCAGGTACTCATTAATCAGTTCATGTACACGTCAGTGGTACCTAGGTGCTCATTAATCAGTTCATGTACGCGTCAGTGGTATCCAGGTACTCATTAATCAGTTCATGTACACGTCGGTGGTATCCAGGTACTCATTGATCAGTTCATGTACACATCTATGGTATCCAGGTGCTCATTAATCAGTTCATGTACACGTCAGTGGTATCCAGGTAGTCTTTAATCACGTTGTAGCAACATTGGTACTGCTCCTAAAATAACATTATTTGCATAAAATAATGTCATTAATCGAAATACAAGTTTACGTTCCGATTCCAAAAAAACTTTATGCTTTAGATGTATGAAAATTTCTCAGAATCTCATCAACTATTTCACAATTTGATCTAATTCACAAAAGATCAGTCGATATGGATTCCGAAATGTAGCTGTAGGATAGATCATGTGATTCATAAGAGAAGACGCAATTGTTGGAATAGGCAATTATTATTCCTGATCAACATGGCAAAGAGGGGCACTCAGAGAATCAGAAAAAAATGTTTAGCTTGAGAGCATCATGTCGAAGATCTCACATTTATCTATGTATCATAATACGTGTATTTTATGCTTGTACATGCACGACCCGGTTACTCAGTCTTTAGCCAATATCGGATTTTCAGATTGCCATCACAGAAAGTCATCAATGTAAACATGTTAGATACACACGGATAACTGAATATCAAACGGCATTGTTTTTGTTATATAATACTGGTTTAGGAAAACAAGAAAATAGAAAACGTAATTATAGATCAGATGAGGAAACCAGTGGAATATAAGTAATACATTTGCATGAAAGGAAACGCTTGATAAAACGGAGAACGCATTTTTCTGGAAAATAAGCACGACTGCCATTCAAATTTGGAACTCTTAATGATGTCAAATATCCTATGTAGAAATTGGCGTAGTGACAAAACAATAAACTTTTAACTATTTTTCACAATGTAATCATGATGGCGGGGAAAATAACATATCCGTTAACCTCAAAACCCGTATAAGTCAAAATGTATGTCTAGATATACTTACAAAATTGATTAAAAATGCTGGACGTCGCACAAGTAGCTGACGAGAAATCTGATAGATATCAACTTCCTCGTCAGATTTTATCTGGTCCCTGGCATTGCTGATACAACAGAAGAGTCCACTCTGGGAATATCCGTCTCTGGAATACCATAAAAGCAGAAGAAATATTTGCAGTTGACTCGAACAGTTTTTATGAACGATCCTACACATATTTACACAGTAAAAATTGTACTCCTGTCCTTTTAACACAACAAATACGTACTTCTTTCACAAAGGTCAGAGGTCAGATATCAAACCTAGTATCAATATTTGATCGCTGACACTGGTGATCATGAAAATGTTTGAAGCACTTGACGACATTACATACCGACACATAACGAGTGTAGTCTTGGACTCGTCCGATTTACGTCTGCTGTCAACAAGTTCCAGCAGCTGAAGTAGCGCGGACGAATCCCGAGGGACTGCCGAGTCACTATCCCATCCAGTCATGTGGAACATTCGAACAAGGCTATTAAAGCTAGTCACCTGAAAGAAGTAAATTCAAATAAGTATATATACCTGTAAATGTATGCAAAATGTTCATAAATTAGAGCGTGTTATCAAAAATATTCAGATTATGATGATGATTTTTCATACAACATATAAGATATCTTTCATATTTGTATACAGTACATGTATGTGGGATAGGAAATTCCACACAATGTGTCGGAAAATCCAAGGTTTTCCCTCATTTTGTCAGATTTTCAGTCTTTCGCTGATATGAGAGATATCAATACAAATTTGTATGTCCCTTTACCAACACTCAAGACAGCATTTTTGAACCCAGATATTCAACATCAAAACTTTACATATTTATATGCTAAAAAAAACGTACCACATTTTCGATAGTGATTTCAACCAAATTGACATTTGCTATTGTTGAAGACGTCCCTTTGTGTTCCAAAGTGAAATCCCTAATGGTTTTTTCTTCGCCTTCCCCTGGAAGCCAGTTCTAAGATATGAAAATACATTTAAGGATTTAATATGAGTATATTGTTATGCATAGATCAGACAATGCAACGACTGTGAAAAGAATTTGGCATTTTACGATTAAGTATTTGACTTTAGGTCGACGTTTCAATTTCGGCGTCTACACTTCGTCTAGTGCTGTCACCTTCATTAAAGAATTAGTGCTGGACATGTAAACTGAAATGCTACTTGTCAGTGATTGTAATCACATTGATATATCTTACCCTGTATCAAGAAAATGTTTGAACATTAAAAATTACAATGTAACCAAAAAGAATTTCGGATTAGATCATGGGTATTATCAATCCGTAAAATCAAGAAACAATGAGACATCTATTTTTAGAGTTAGTGGCAGGTATTCCGCACTATTTTGTTGTTAAAGAATATTACTTTCTTCCAAAATATTGATTCTAACAATGGCTATACTTATTTTGACATAATGTTCGTAACAACAAGTGTTTTTTAATCGTGCTGCCCTGTTGGTATCAAGTCTGATTAATTTATCTGTGGAAATACACTTACAATGTCGTCCGGCTCGATGATGACAATTGTTTGACAGCTGTGGTCCATTATCATCGTCAACAGATCCACCACGGTGTCCTCCAGAGGAGTCTGTGTGACGATGTACCCAGTTTTGGATGTATAAGACTAGGACAAAACAAAACAGAAGGATTACTGGTATGTGAATGAAAGGTTAATTACACGTGGAAAGCGATTACTACAAACCTTGTATTTGTTCTATCTGGTAGCACTGCTGCATATATTTGTTTATTAAATCCTAGTATTTTTTAAAGTCTACAACGTGCGATAAATTCAATAGCATGAACGTTGTTGTATAAAATTCAGTAACTCATAGTATTATCCTCATCATAAGCAGTAGAAGTTAAAAGTGATTCTACTAACAATCATGCTAGTTGTTATCAGCATACATTACATGTTCTTGCTTACCTATTAAATAAGACTATTGGGTTAAGATCTAGTATTTATTATCAACATTTAATATATGTTCTTGCTCGACACTATTGGTTTTGAAGTTCTAGCAAGTATGTTTATCAAAAGACAATATATGTTCTTGCTACTTTATCAAATGAGACTATTGGTTTAAGATCTTGTATTGATCATTCCTATTGATTAACATGTAATACATCGCATTTTAACACATCACAGCTAGAAGACACCAATAATGTATGCGTATTATAATTACTTACAGATGACGTCATGGTAATACTTACGGGCACCACCACCGCATTAATGTAGTCTGTTCTACCTTTAGGCTGAGATCGCAGGTACACCCTGTACTCGTCAACTGTTCAGAAAAAGGAGAAACCATTATACTCAGGTACACCCTGTACTCGTCAACTGAACAAAAAAGAGAAACCATTATTTACAGTATTCCTCCTTTATTTATAATAATATTATTGTTCATGCTTATTTTAATTTCTTACATATAAAGAATTTTCATCGAACTTTAAATCTTAATAATTGCATTCATCCTTGCTGATTAATTAATCTTCTGAAAGCTGCTAGTAAATGATTGGTTATGTGCTATAAGTGTTATTATTTTCAATTATTGCTGAAATTGTAAGACGAATAATACCGATTGTAATCATTTTTCTTTCAATGTACAATATAGCTTTTTAATATTTTATCTAATCCCTTAGTACGGTATTTGATTACTTTTGAAAACATTTTCCAGACGCCTTATTAAGACTCCATCAAGTCTATATCGCGTCATGCTCAAGGAGGTTTGATTGGAAGGAGGTTGATTCCTACCTGCTAAGACAGACAAGGTCCTGTTTTTCATCTTGTTGGCTGGCAATAGCGCGGTTCTGTAGTCTGCCTCATGGTAAGTTGGTTTCAAAGATTGTGTCATCTAAAGAAATCGTATATTACGAGAATACATTGTGATACGTACTTGTCAATACGTTTACAAAATGTAATGTTAAAAAAGATAAATTATTATTATCCTAGAAAACATCCGATTATATGCTCATTGTCGTCGATAGACATAAAGGCTCGGATAAGAACTGTTAAAGTAGGACCATCAAATTATCTGGGGAAAGTGTAACCGAATTTCAGCTCAATCAAAATTGAGCTTTTTAGAAAGATTAGTGCTTTGTTTAATGATAAAACGCTAAAATATTAATACCACCAATATAATTATGTTAGTAATCAGGAAATACGCATGATGCGGTATTGAGGGGAAAAAGATCGTTTCACTTCCGCAAAATATTCTAAAATGTGTTTTTCATTCTATCGGACAAGTATCACTAACAATCTCTGTAAGCGTTCCTAGTTTAGGGTATTCATTCGCGCAATGATGAATTAGCGCAGTAATAGTGCTTGCCATAGAAAACATTGTACATACAGTTCAATTAGCACCACATTAATTTAGCGGAATGTGAAAAGTGCTAAAATAATATTAACGTTAATATATTAACTTTTACAGTATTTCGAGAGGATGAAACTCGAAACATATTTTTAATTTTAGGTTAATTATCTAACAGTAAGCAATTATTCAGATAAATTGCTTTTTTTGCAAATCTCTTGGTGTTTTATTGATATCGAATTGGAATCAAACTTATACGTTTGTGGAAAATAAGATGTTACCTGGTATTCCTTCCTGAGCTTTGTTTGGTTCGTGGGGCCGCCATTACAGAGAGCAGTAAGTGTCTTGTGGTACTTCATTCTTGGAATCAGGGTGTCTGGCATATCGAAGGCTTCGATAAGGAGCTGGTGTATAGCTATGTATTGTTCCTGGATAAATGAATGTCTAAACAATACTAGCATTTGATGTCTTATGATTGTCACCCTAATTGTGATAATATATAAAATGTATAAATGTTATAGATTTTATATTAAACTAAAGATGTGTTCCCGCGTTTATGCACTCAAGTTTAGTTCCTCGTTGCGTTGAAGTATGCCTTTGGTATTATTTTGAATAGTTATGACAAGAACAGCTTAAAACAAAACTCTCTAATAAGCATAGTGATTTCAATTTTCCGGCAGTTAATTATCCATTCCTATATAGTAACACACCTGCTTCCATTTACATGAGATACGTATGACCCTGGCCATGTTTTTTTGTGGTCGACATCATCGACCTTAATAGATAATGTTTTATCTCATTATGCAGTCAGATGTGTACATTCCTCATTGATTTGTCTGGAGTTCCGAGACCCTAACTTTGTTCAAATTGTCAAGATGTGGCTATCTAGACCGCAAGTGCATTCTTTTCAAATTTGGGTGATAAACACAGAAAACATACTTCAAATGGAAAAGAAAGCTAACCCTGACATTTCTGGAACTACAATTATTACAGTTTCTTAATTAATGGGGCACCGGCAGACATAACAAAACATTTTGAAATAAAACATTATATGACTTAAATAATTATCTATTTTTATGGAAACCATGTAACTTACAACAGTTTGAACCATATTGATCCTATCCTTCCGCATGGTTTTTATGTATTGCATTACGTCAATGCTACCACACTCCTTCCCATATTCCAAGAGAGCGTCCAAGGCAAGGAATGTCCCCGTTCTGCCTATACCAGCACTGCCAAAAAATAATTTATGAATCAATTAATTCATTAAAGTCGGAAGAAATAAAATTGGAAAAAGAGGATACTATATCGTTAACACACAATAAAAAGTAAAAGCATTTCTTCATGACTGTAAAAAGGATAACGTCAAAATACCTCTTAAAGCAGCGGACATGATTGATGGAATAAACGAGAAATTCTTTAATATGACGGGTGAAGATAATTGAAAAAAAATCGCTTGACCATACCTGCAATGAACAACCATTTTCCCTGTGAGGACAGTACTGTAGTTCATCACACGGCGGTGGAAGACAACGAGTTCGTTTGGGTCTGGAGTCCCGTGGTCGGGCCACGTGGTATAGTGGAACTGATGTATCTGACGTACTGACTTCGTCTGAATAAACAGTTAATAAAACAGAACTTTGTATTGATGTGTAATCCTGTGTATTTATCCACAAATAGTTTTGTTTGTTTCAATTTTCTGCGGCGAAAAGTATCTTAAACATATTTTCACGTCATACGAGATTTTATGCAATTCGTCTCGAACTTAAAAAAAATTCTTCTTCGTTAAATCAAATCATACATGAAAAAAAGTAATTCGAAATGATATAGGTCCGTTTTATTTTGGAAACATAAAAATGGTTGTGATTTTCCAATTGTTGTTATTTTAGACTGTTTCATACCTTCTTTTCTGTAACTGTAAGGTCCCGGATGACGTAGAAGGCATACGACCTTTCCCTATCCAGGATGATGCTGAAGTGTGGCGTAATCAAAGGTTCTCCTTCATCCGGCCAATATTTGTCGCACTTTGCCTGATATAAAGCAACAAGTTTAGTTTGTATATGTATAGAATACACCTGTGTTTTACACAGCAAAATGCTTAACGCCAGGGGGGAGTAGACCTACATACTGCATCTTCACTTCTATGAGAGAGCCCACATTCTTCAGATGTTCTCACCCAAACAGACAAACCATCCATTTAAACTTTTAAATACGTTACATTCCAGTAATGTATACTAATGAAGTGAACATGTCGATAAACAAGTAAGGTGATACAAAAATTATTGATCGCTGAAGATTTAAATGCGATCAACAAACCAATGTTAAAGTCGAGCACAGGTATTGTGCTGTCGTGTAAGAAAGGTGATACCCGAACACTGTTATACAAATTTTGAATAACATCTGAATGTAGATATTGAAGAGCGACATACTCGTCCGCCTTCAATCAGATTTGTCAACATAACAATTTTGCCGGTCGTCAGTTGCCAAATCATCCGCCAGAAATCATTAACAGTGCCAGGCCTTGGTCCTGAAAAATAGAACATTGATATCAAGAAAGAGATAAAGTTACATATTAACTGTTAACCGAGGACCGATATTTTAAAGCTTCTAGTTTTATAATATAGCTGTCCTCCAAAGAAAAAACCGTCTTCGATTTTTAGGTCTATTTTTGAACGGATTTGGACGAAGATTTAGGTGATTTCTCCGAGAGGGAAAGTTCAATTATCATAGAGCATATTTGTATATATTTGCTTTACTTAAACACCTACATTTCTGAATAAATTTACTATTTTTAATGGCCATGTATTATTTCTTTGTGTCACTATATAATGTAATTAATTATGCTTTTTAATTGTTTACAAGTTTACCTTGTGTTGCAACGTACTCCGCAGGTTTTGTAACACTCTGTAAAAAGCGATGGATATAATGTGAAATTACTTAAAACGACAATTCGAGAGAAAAATTCTATAGAAATGGATTCCAAAAAGTTTGACAAGTGAATGCGATTGTTGAGTTTCGCTCGTATTTGCCAGTCTTGACCACTGAGTTTTCGGAAGAAACAGACAAAACCGTCATGTGGTCTAGATTGCATATCATTACAGTATCTTATACTTCATAGTTTCACTCTCTTCTCAAAATTCTTCATCTTTATATAGTTGATAATAACGCATAAACCACACTTACGTCGATGTAGTTGGCGTTGATGTAATCGGAGTGTGGATCTTTCCCAACTTTATCAAGAATCACACGTGAATGATCATCTGTAAAAGAGAACATATTGATTTCCAATATACAATAATATTTTTTTAAGAAAAATTGTAGACAGGATTTTTGTTATTAATATGATCCTATGTATTATTGCCGCTGCTGTCATCAAAACGCTGCAGGAATCGGTACCCATGTCAACACCAATATCCCGATACATTTCTAAAAGTACAAGTATCAAAGTGCGACCTTTGATCAAATAACTTCAACCGCTATTACCAAAAGCTTAGATGCTATTGTGTAAATGTTATAAACTGATGAATGCGATTTCTTGTCAGCAGCTATTTTTTAGAAGTGTTCACCTATGACTTTTGACCCTTGACAAATGATCAGGAAAATATCTTAATCAGATTTATGAACTTTGAATTATGAAAATTCTTTTAGAATATCGGAAGAAAGAGACTTAAACTGTTTTTTTTTTCAGCTGACGTATTCACAAAGAGTTTGCTATCATTACGTACCGATAGGAATAATATTTACTCTAAATTTGATATGATTAATAAATAAAAAGAAAATATACTTACAGGGAAACGTGGTTTTAAATCTGTTCTTTGGCTTGTTTTGTTCTAACATTCCAACTTTATGTTCGTGTAAATCTCCTGACGGTATAGACTGTAACATCAGATATAAGAACGTGTGTAAGTTTTTTTCTATTTAAAGCATCATTATCATTATTTAAAAAAAATATTAAAAACGTAGATTGCTTTTGAAATCGACTTCTAATTCAATCTGATATACATACAAAAGTTACATATCGGCTTTATAGAAATGCTTCGAAAGAACAAGTTTACAAGTCATGTGTTAACAATCTTCAGGCCCTTCACATTAAACTAGATAACGCAATTAAATTCAATTCGGCGCTTCCCTGTCTTACTCTCGATTCATTTTGAAATGTACAACTGTTATAAGTAGTTGATTCAGGATTTCTTATATTATGTTTTATATTTATATTTTCATTAGCTTAGATGCCAACGTTACACTGCTTTACATTTAAATGTATTTTGTATGTAATTTGTTGACATGTACAGTGTATGTAAATTATCTCAGAATGAATAAATTTTAGACTATGGAACGATAACACACACATTTTACCCTTGATAAACCTTGAGTCGAAGAACATTCTTGGTTTTTTTGTCTTGTATCTCCATAACATAAAATGTGTTCAGGTTTATCGTTATAGATTAATTAACTATACACAATACTTTGATTGATGTCTCTTTTCTCTTAGCAATTATATATACCGCTGTATCAGCCAATAAAAGCGACGTTAGAATCTTCTTTTTTTTTAAAGTTAAGGGCTGACAGCAAAAAAAAAAAAAAAAATAGCTACCAAAAATGCTTGTTACGAACAAGATAAGTTAGTATTAAATAATCTGTACCTTATATTCGTTTTCGAAAGCCTTTGCCTTGTTTTGCAGTTTTGTTTGAACAAGAGATTTGAGGACTGGAGACGGGAAATCCAACAGGACCGGAATTATAGTAGACGCTATTAGGAGATCCGGACTTTCCGGCTACCTGCTGAGCGTTTACATATACATGGGCAGAGTCCACGGGTGTCCCATCTTGACCTGTACATCACAAATATACATGTATGAGTACATTATTCCGATGACGATATGGAATTAAAGATGACGCATATCGACACAGAGTAGTAAATTATCTTTTGAATACAGAAATAGATTTCTTTATATTTCTTATCAATACCCTCCAAGTGTTTTGCTGTGTAACTTTGAAATTCAACGTGAATATCTTGTTTTGTGGTAATATATACTAAACGACAGAAAACCCATATTCCTAACATGAATCATCACTGTGCAATCTAGCTTATTCACACAGTGTTATCGAATCAACTCATTTCATGGATATCGACTTGGTGTATAGTTATTGGCCGCAGATATTTCTAGTTTGCGAATTTGTAACGTAACATCGTGATTCTGAGGCTTGGGCAACATTTAAATTTCCTTCAACATTTTTGTTTCTGTTTAAGAATTTTTCTAGTTAACATATATCACCTGCTGTATTACTGAGAGTGTTTTTCTCCGCCGCATCAGATTTGCCAGGCTGATTTTCTGTTTCTAGTGGTTCGCTGTACATGTTCACGTGTACATTGGAACGACCAATATCAGTAAAGGATTCCTGTTTACTGGCATTTATTCTACGTCTATAAACGGAAAATGAAATATCATAAATATGTGAGAACAATTTTGATACATAGAGAATATCTAATACCATCTTAAGTAATGCCAACAATTTGATACATAGAATCTCATATAGTAACCCCCCGTGTTTAAAAATTGAAAAAATTGAATGTAGATATTGAATAGCGACATACTCTTCCGCCTTCAATCAGATTTGTCAACATAACAATTTTGCCGGTCGTCAGTTGCCAAATCATCCGCCAGAAATCGTTAACAGTGCCAGGCCTTGGTCCTGAAAAATAGAACATTAATATCAAGAATGAGATACAGTTACATATTAACTGTTAACCGAGGACTGTTATTTTAAAGCTTCTAGTTTTATAATGGAGCTGTCTTCCAGGGACAAAAACCGTCTTCGATCATGAGGTCTATTTTCGAACGGATTTGGAAGAAGATTTAGGTGATTTCTCCGGGAGGGAAAGTTCAATTATCAGAGAGCATAGCTGTATATATTTTCTTTGCTTAAACACGTACATTTCTGAATAAATTTACTATTTTTAATGGCCATGTATTATTTCTTTGTGTAACTATATAATGTAATTAAGTATTTGTTTAATTGTTTACCTTGTGTTGCAACGTACTCCGCAGGTTTTGTAACACTCTGTAAAAAGCGATGGATATAATGTGAAATTACTTAAAACGACAATTCGAGAGAAAAATTCTATAGAAATGGATTCCAAAAGTTTGACAAGTGAATGCGATTGTTGAGTTTCGCTCGTATTTGCCAGTCTTGACCACTGAGTTTTCGGAAGAAACAGACAAAACCGTCATGTGGTCTAGATTGCATATCATTACAGTATCTTATACTTCATAGTTTCACTCTCTTCTCAAAATTCTTCATCTTTATATAGTTGATAATAACGCATAAACCACACTTACGTCGATGTAGTTGGCGTTGATGTAATCGGAGTGTGGATCTTTCCCAACTTTATCAAGAATCACACGTGAATGATCATCTGTAAAAGAGAACATATTGATTTCCAATATACAATAATATTTTTTTAAGAAAAATTGTAGACAGGATTTTTGTTATTAATATGATCCTATGTATTATTGCCGCTGCTGTCATCAAAACGCTGCAGGAATCGGTACCCATGTCAACACCAATATCCCGATACATTTCTAAAAGTACAAGTATCAAAGTGCGACCTTTGATCAAATAACTTCAACCGCTATTACCAAAAGCTTAGATGCTATTGTGTAAATGTTATAAACTGATGAATGCGATTTCTTGTCAGCAGCTATTTTTTAGAAGTGTTCACCTATGACTTTTGACCCTTGACAAATGATCAGGAAAATATCTTAATCAGATTTATGAACTTTGAATTATGAAAATTCTTTTAGAATATCGGAAGAAAGAGACTTAAACTGTTTTTTTTTCAGCTGACGTATTCACAAAGAGTTTGCTATCATTACGTACCGATAGGAATAATATTACTCTAAATTTGATATGATTAATAAATAAAAAGAAAATATACTTACAGGGAAACGTGGTTTTAAATCTGTTCTTTGGCTTGTTTTGTTCTAACATTCCAACTTTATGTTCGTGTAAATCTCCTGACGGTATAGACTGTAACATCAGATATAAGAACGTGTGTAAGTTTTTTTCTATTTAAAGCATCATTATCATTATTTAAAAAAAATATTAAAAACGTAGATTGCTTTTGAAATCGACTTTCTAATTCAATCTGATATACATACAAAAGTTACATATCGGCTTTATAGAAATGCTTCGAAAGAACAAGTTTACAAGTCATGTGTTAACAATCTTCAGGCCCTTCACATTAAACTAGATAACGCAATTAAATTCAATTCGGCGCTTCCCTGTCTTACTCTCGATTCATATTGAAATGTACAACTGTTATAAGCGTTCACTAGTTGATCCAGGATTTCTTATATTATTCATCATATTTATATTTGCATCAGCTTAGATGCCAACGTTACAATTCTATACATTTAAATGTATTTTATATGTAATTTGTTGATATGTATGTACATTATCTAAGAATGAATAAATTTTAGATAATGGAACGATAACACACACATTTTACCCTTGATAAACCTTGAGTCGAAGAACATTCTTGGTTTTTTTGTCTTGTATCTCCATAACATAAAATGTGTTCAGGTTTATCGTTATAGATTAATTAACTATACACAATACTTTGATTGATGTCTCTTTTCTCTTAGCAATTATAATACCGCTGTATCAGCCAATAAAAGCGACGTTAGAATCTTCTTTTTTTTTAAAGTTATGGGCTGACAGCAAAAAAAAAAAAAAAAAATAGCTACCAAAAATGCTTGTTACGAACAAGATAAGTTAGTATTAAATAATCTGTACCTTATATTCGTTTTCGAAAGCCTTTGCCTTGTTTTGCAGTTTTGTTTGAACAAGAGATTTGAGACTGGAGACGGGAAATCCAACAGGACCGGAATTATAGTAGACGCTATTAGGAGATCCGGACTTTCCGGCTACCTGCTGAGCGTTTACATATACATGGGCAGAGTCCACGGGTGTCCCATCTTGACCTGTACATCACAAATATACATGTATGAGTACATTATTCCGATGACGATATGGAATTAAAGATGACGCATATCGACACAGAGTAGTAAATTATCTTTTGAATACAGAAATAGATTTCTTTATATTTCTTATCAATACCCTCCAAGTGTTTTGCTGTGTAACTTTGAAATTCAACGTGAATATCTTGTTTTGTGGTAATATATACTAAACGACAGAAAACCCATATTCCTAACATGAATCATCACTGTGCAATCTAGCTTATTCACACAGTGTTATCGAATCAACTCATTTCATGGATATCGACTTGGTGTATAGTTATTGGCCGCAGATATTTCTAGTTTGCGAATTTGTAACGTAACATCGTGATTCTGAGGCTTGGGCAACATTTAAATTTCCTTCAACATTTTTGTTTCTGTTTAAGAATTTTTTCTAGTTAACATATATCACCTGCTGTATTACTGAGAGTGTTTTTCTCCGCCGCATCAGATTTGCCAGGCTGATTTTCTGTTTCTAGTGGTTCGCTGTACATGTTCACGTGTACATTGGAACGACCAATATCAGTAAAGGATTCCTGTTTACTGGCATTTATTCTACGTCTATAAACGGAAAATGAAATATCATAAATATGTGAGAACAATTTTGATACATAGAGAATATCTAATACCATCTTAAGTAATGCCAAATATATTTCACGAGTGGGGCTTAATATTTGTATTTCATCACTTTTAAAGAATGAACAATTTTTGATATTTTACTTGTAAAAATGTAATAAAGTATTTTTCTTCATCAATTCCTGTCTAAATTGACAAATTATCTACTTGCAAACACAACAGGAGTAAATTCAAAATCTGAGCTAGCATAAAATATGTTTTCTTAAAAAACATTTTTATAGATTTTGATGTACAACCACGGACACTTGTTGGACATTGGAAAAGAGTTCGTATTATTCTGTCTTCATGCAATTTCTTAATAAACACTGTAATACACTACCTTCTGATGAGGATGACAATAACAATAGCGATGACAGCGACAAAAATCATCCCTACAACAGCTCCTACAATTGGCCCTGCGTCAACTGGAGTGTTTTCAAAAATTTGGGATCGTGCTGTTAAAAAGATATATCATGAGAGAATCAAGATGATTTCTAGCTTCAAAAACAATTCATAGAACCTGAAACATTTCTTTTGCGAAATGGTATGATTTTATGCAGCCATTCCCCAGCATACAAGTATTGGACCATTGGTAAGCTTTAGATTCCTACATATTGACAATGATCCATTTGCTAAATTTACATTATCTTTCACGTAATTCACTTTCATTTACCTATTTTGTCGGGTGCTTGTTAGCCTTTTTGCAAATTGTTTAGAAACGCAAAGGTAAAAAGTAGATAAATAAATACATCAAATTACTTGTATTACAGAAATCCCCTTGGTAACCTGGATCACATTCGGTCACACAGACACCAGTGTCCTTTATACAGCTAGTACAAAGGCCGCATGTCTTGGTGCAGTCCATTCCGTATAAACCCGGCGTACATTCTTTTGAAAGTCAAAGAAAACAAGATTAAATTTTGAATTTCAAAAGGTGTTAAGTAGTCAGAAGGGGGCTTCCGTATAAAATTATGCAAAAGGGATCAACCTATTATCATACTTAAAGTTTATAAAATTCCCGCATAATAATCATGTTATTATTTTACAGCTAACAATGGTATATATAAACTTACCCGTGCATTCCCCGCTCTGCTGATGACACTCAGCACAACTGGTATTGCATTTCATCGAACAGCTTGTACCGTAAAATCCTCCAACACATCCTACATTTAAATGCATAATTCATTTTAAAATAGATCTTGATAATATTCCAAGACAAATATCTCTTCGTTATAATAATTTGATAAACTCGATGTTGATATACTATTCAATCTAATTAAAATCTAGATGGTCATTATCACTACGTTACATCAGAGACCTATATACTAGGGATTCGCAACAAGCTCTTTGGCTTACCAAACGTCACCGCCGAGCGGAAGTTCGGGTAATTTATCCCATAGTGCATTGCTGCTCCTACTGTTTAGACGCCATATTGAAGGTACGCCTGAAACACGGTCAGCTTTATGACAGCTCATAGAAGACTATTGTCCGATAACAAATCACGGGAATCAAACGTAAGTGCAATTATTTTTATGTAAACTGGTGTTTCAAACGTATTCCGTCGTACTTTATGTTCGGAAGACTGCACATGTGACGGTTCTTTTCACGGCGATTACCACGCTGGTTAGCTTATGTCTGGTGTTAAAGACGATGCTACATGGTTTTAGTTTACTTGTTAAACTCCTTTTTTATTTATTGACCAATTTCAAAATGGTTTTCAAATAATTGTTGCTCGATAGTTACTGTATCGCGTTTAGTCAAATTTGTTGTGTAATTCATTGTGAATATTTAGTTATTGCCCAGTGAAAATAAGTTAACAAAACAAATTATGGTTATACTGTGAATGGCTGGTGTTAAGGACAGTGCTACATGGTTTCAGTTTATATAATTAACTCCTTTTTTATTTATTGACCAATTTCAAAATGGTTTTCAAATAAGTGTTGCTCGATAGTTACTGTATCGCGTTTAATCAAATTTGTTGTGTAATTCATTGTGAATATTTAGTTATTGCCCAGTGAAAATAAGTAAACAAAACAAATTATGGTTATACTGTGAATGGCTGGTGTTAAGGACAGTGCTACATGATTTCAGTTTATATAATTAACTCCTTTTTTATTTATTGACCAATTTCAAAATGGTTTTCAAATATTTGTTGCTCGATAGTTACTGTATCGCGTTTAATCAAATTTGTTGTGTAATTCATTGTGAATATTTAGTTATTGCCCAGTGAAAATAAGTAAACAAAACAAATTATGATTATACTGTGGATGGCTGGTGTTAAGGACAGTGCTACATGGTTTCAGTTTATATAATTAACTCCTTTTTTATTTATTGACCAATTTCAAAATGGTTTTCAAATAAGTGTTGCTCGATAGTTACTGTATCGCGTTTAATCAAATTTGTTGTGTAATTCATTGTGAATATTTAGTTATTGCCCAGTGAAAATAAGTAAACAAAACAAATTATGGTTATACTGTGAATGGCTGGTGTTAAGGACAGTGCTACATGATTTCAGTTTATATAATTAACTCCTTTTTTATTTATTGACCAATTTCAAAATGGTTTTCAAATATTTGTTGCTCGATAGTTACTGTATCGCGTTTAATCAAATTTGTTGTGTAATTCATTGTGAATATTTAGTTATTGCCCAGTGAAAATAAGTAAACAAAACAAATTATGATTATACTGTGGATGGCTGGTGTTAAGGACAGTGCTACATGGTTTCAGTTTATATAATTAACTCCTTTTTTATTTATTGACCAATTTCAAAATGGTTTTCAAATAAGTGTTGCTCGATAGTTACTGTATCGCGTTTAATCAAATTTGTTGTGTAATTCATTGTGAATATTTAGTTATTGCCCAGTGAAAATAAGTAAACAAAACAAATTATGGTTATACTGTGAATGGCTGGTGTTAAGGACAGTGCTACATGATTTCAGTTTATATAATTAACTCCTTTTTTATTTATTGACCAATTTCAAAATGGTTTTCAAATATTTGTTGCTCGATAGTTACTGTATCGCGTTTAATCAAATTTGTTGTGTAATTCATTGTGAATATTTAGTTATTGCCCAGTGAAAATAAGTAAACAAAACAAATTATGATTATACTGTGGATGGCTGGTGTTAAGGACAGTGCTACATGGTTTCAGTTTATATAATTAACTCCTTTTTTATTTATTGACCAATTTCAAAATGGTTTTCAAATATTTGTTGCTCGATAGTTACTGTATCGCGTTTAATCAAATTTGTTGTGTAATTCATTGTGAATATTAAGTTATTGCCCAGTGAAAATTAGTAAACAAAACAAATTATGGTTATACTGTGAATGGCTGGTGTTAAGGACAGTGCTACATGGTTTCAGTTTATATAATTAACTCCTTTTTTATTTATTGACCAATTTCAAAATGGTTTTCAAATAATTGTTGCTCGATAGTTACTCTATCGCGTTTAGTCAAATTTGTTGTGTAATTCATTGTCTTTAATATCATATTTATAATTAGATTAGTGATTTGATAGCTATAATCTGTAGAATTTTATATAGTATAGTCATGACTTCTGTTAACATTGATCTCATGAATAATAAAGCCATTATTGAAAGAAATGCACTAATTGAAACTAATTGAAAAAAGCATAAATCAGTCTAATGTAAATTAAATTAAATATTATACTTTTTGTAAATTATTTAGTGTTTCAAAACAGATATTTGATACAGAACTGCAGGGTTTGATCGAGGAATGAGCGTGTTGGAATGTAATAGCTATGGTATCTTTTGCACATAGCAAAACATTAAATACTGCGGTATATATTTTATTGTATTGTGTGGGAAATTAATAAAATCAAAAGGCTATATATATTTTTTTCCCCATTATGACCGATATATATACCACCCCCCCCCCCCCCCCCCCCCCCCCCCCCCCAACCTAACCTTTGGGGCATTGATCACATCTCACCTTTGATAAAAACATTAACACCTGGTCATGGGGCATCTCCTAATAAACTCAAAGGGGGGTCCATTCAGAATATATGTAGATTATATACCTGTATGTACCTGTACTTCTGGGTCTACAGAAAAAAAATATTGTCATGGTGATCACCTGGGCTCCCCCACTCCATCCAAACCATAGGGACATTGACCACACTTTTATTACCTTTGAGATATACATGAATCAACAGGTGTGTCTCATTGTCAACACCTGTCCTGAGGCTGGCGATGTCCATCTCCCCAAAATACTAGAGTTCACTAAAGGCATGCTGTGCAGTATACAATCTAAATAATAACCTGTACTCTGGAAGACAAAAATCCCTCAGGTGTGTCCTCATTCCCTAATTAAACTTAAATTCTATACCATAATGTATCAATACTTATTAAACTTGATTTTTTTTTCAGAAAGCCAAAGAAGAAAAGATCTACCATTGGTACATGACCTAAGCACTATCAAAGTTTTCAATACTAAATAATAAAATATTATCAATCATCAAACATGACAGTGGGTTTTTTTTCATTTTACTTAAGACTTTTGCTATAGCATTTGTCTAATAAACAAGAAATATCTCCAAAAAAAGATAAAAGGCATAGTTTTAATGGTGGTTTTCATACTGTACTGTAAAACTGCCGTAAAATACTATTTACATACGAATCAAAAATAGAACTATAAGTTTCTACATTCAAGCAATGATTTCTAAGAGAAGTTGTCAGAGAAAATAAAGCTTTTCTGCCTTGTTCTGCAAAATGTTTTTGTGTTTTGTAAAACTTCCCATTGTAGTTGAACAGCATACCCAAGTATTTAAAACTGTCAACAATTTCTATATTGTCATTATTATTCATTATTATATTTCCATGGCTCATTATTTCTTATTTGTCCACAATTTCTAAACACCATGATTTTAGTTATATCAACATTGACCTCCAGATTCCATTTTATGGTATATGCATATAAAGAATCCAACATAATTTGTAAATCTTCTGGGCAGTTAGCAAAAAAAGCCATGTCGTCGGTATACATTAGCAAGAAAAGATCAAGCATCTGTAATTCAATACTTGGACAGTTGTCATTAATAAAGTGTATTTAGATACAAAGAAAATAACACAGCTAGGTGATTATATTTCCCCTTGTAAGAGTCCGGTATAATTAGGGAAGCACTGACTGAAGTCAGTATCACTATCGAAAATATAAGAATCGTCGTCAGTATATTTCTCTATACATCTAAATTTAGATCATCGTCTAATGGCAAAAAATCGGACGACATTTTCCATATGTTTCTATATGAATCTTTAACGGAAAATGGTGCTTTTTTCGGTTAGACACTACTTAAATATCGTTGTTCACATCTGCCGATATACATTACAGTGCATAGGTATAACTATCGCCAGTGTGAAGTTATCTCGGCCAAACGCGGTGACACATGTGCACAGACAGTCGTCGCTATCTCTTGGCACGGCACATGTCACTAATATAAACAACTCCGATATCCACCTATTGCGCAGCCGCAGCGCTTGGTCTCGCTAGATCTCGTGCTAAATATACCTCCGGTTATGAGAACAATAGGTGAGGTTAACGTTGTGACTATGCGAGAAAAGCGGTTGTTGCGAATCCCTAGTATATAGGTCTCTGGTTACATGAACATCTAACAACATCCCGTAAGGGGTCACGTCAGGGTGACCTTTTGGATTAGCCAATCAAATGACTACTTCCAGAATCTTGGAAGTGAATTCTATATGTCCGAATTAGCATGACTAAAGTGCATAGCTTGTATAATCTGTCAATTTGTTTCAAGTCATTTCGTCCCGTAAAGTATATAGCTATATACTGTGCCGAAATGGTTTGCTTCAGATGCATGCTGTGACGAAAAGTCTTGTATCGATGATATCGACAAAATGCCAATTCGCCCTGAAAGTGAAATACACACATCTCAGAGGTCACCAGAACGTGACCCATTATGGGATGTTGTTAGATGTTCATGTAACGTAGTGATAATGACCATCTAGATTTTAATTAGATTGAGATACTATTATGTAATGTCACCTTCAAAGCATTCAATCGTTCAGGCATATATTTCAGTTTTCGAAGACAGTCACATCATATAGAGTGGGGGTACGTAATTTCGCACACTTTCGGTATGTATTTAAATACATTTCCATCAAATCAATTTCAAATCAAGAAAGAATACCTCACATTGTTAGATGTACAAATGCTTCGTAACATACAAGTGTGCAACCTGATATGCGCACACGTATCACTGCGCATGGGAGCTGTTGTTAACTTGTGTTTATTGCTGGGTTTGAAGACGATCGGGAACGTAATGTCGCACACCCATCTAACTTATTTAATTTTGTTGGTAAAAATAGTTTCCAGTCATCTTGTAGACAAACAACATCCTAAACTAAGATTAAGCCCAATGCCATGATTAAAATTTTTTTAAAAAACAAAATAATGTGAAATTAGAAAGTGTTAATTTACCGCCATTTTAGCTTTAAATAATGACCGCTCCCTACGGAGGTAATGTAAACAAGGCGGTGAAAATGACGGGGTGTCTACAGGTCAGCGCTGCTATAAGTTATACTTAAGTGGATTTGTATTCAGTTTTGTTTATAATCTGATCAAATAATATTTTCCCTAAATATTTGCAAATTCACATGCCAATCAACAACTGGGATTATTTTAAATAAAATATTTAATCATTCGGTATCAATTTTATCGGAAGAGAGTCGTATCAATTAAAATTTGTTTTCAAAACGAACTTTATCTGAAAAGATGTACTTAAAATGGCAAAAGTTCCACTAAAGGTTGGCATTAGTCAACATATAAACAAAAAAGCACAGTCCTCGACCGCTTAGAGGAAAAACGCAAAAAATCGTCAGGTGTGCGAATTTACGTACTGTGCGAAATTACGTACCCTTGCTCTATGCCATAACTAGGTTTTCAACTGTGTTCGACACACAGTATTATGTGGCATTTGCACACCACGATTCATTACCATGGCAAGGACAATCATGATCACAAGCTTTACCTTACCATCCAGGAATGCGTTCTGAGCGTTTAAGAATAATTCATTACCCGCTAAATTTTTACGTGATTTATACGAAATTATCAGCTTAATAAGATGATGATATAACTGTTGTTTTTAACCAATCAGAACGGCATTTTCTATTCACTGCATTGAAATCCGCCAGTTCCAAATGAACGCATGTATTTCGTTTCACTATCGCGATATACAATGTACATTGCAGTGTTATATTTGTATCTTTATTTCATGGGAAACCATCCGTTTTCTTTATATGGAACTCTTAGTAATCTCAAATCATCGTATAGAGTTAATAAGACGTTAAGTAGTAAAAATACTTCCCATCAATGTCTGAATACGAAGCTTTGCAAGTTGAATTCATTTTTATCAACTTGTTGAAATTGTAAAGAAAATAAACTGTTTTCTCCAGCTCATTAAAGTTTTACAAAAAAGGCTACTTTTTGTGAATGCTTACAATAAATATCCATAATTTTAACTTCTTGACAAATGAAACGATATCTTATTATCATCTAAGTATTAACAAGAATAGATAAAACAGCTAATTCAGATATAGGAACATGTATAAAGCGCAATACTAGATATCGAATTTTGTACACTGTTATGTGTATTGAAAGTCAAATACATACAACCAATGAAAATAAAACTCAGTCATTATCGTGTTCTTAAAATGTGAAATATAAATCTTACATATAATTAGCCTCAATTATATTTTCATATTATTTCTTTAAAAGAGATTGTATTAAGAGCTTTATTCTGACGGACATCAAAAGTTTTAGAAAAAATATGATGTTGACAATGTAAACTTAAAATTATCAGGATTTTATATAGAAATAGTCTTTATTTTAATTTAAAAAGAAGTTACATATAGAAACTGTTGCTCACCGTGACAGCTTCCGTTGTCTTTATCACATAATCTGTTCTTGCAATTTGCAAAGCAATTATGTTCGCATCTAGCGCCGTACGTTTGAGGAATGCAATCTGAAAAAAAATATATTGATATACTTAATAGATGGTCATATTCATCCAAAATAACACTATACTTATAATAACACATGTTCAACAGTCCCTATTCTTCTACCCTACATTCCAGCAACGCAATTTGAGATGCACCACTTTTCAATATTTGATATTTTCCCTTGAAAATAAAACAGAAGTTATGTTTTTATCCTTAACGTGTTTTTATAAAGTTTTATATCTAATGTCATCTCACTATTAGTAGCTATATGACGGACCAGCAATCTGGATGGAGTGTAAAGAAAACTGTTATAATGGTTCTTAGTTAGAAGACGTAAAATTGCTTCATCGAATCATGCAGAAATATTCGTTATTTGAGATTAAGACGTTTAGAAACTGTTGCTCACCGTGACAATTCCCGCTGTCTTTCTCACACAGACTACCCTGGCAATTAGTAGAACAGTTATGCTCACATTTAACGCCATACTTCTGAGGAATGCAATCTGTGAAAAAGGAAAACCATAACCATTGTTTATAAACAAACGGAGGACTATTGCACCATCAGAACTGTCCATGGTGATCGGCGATCAAGGGAAATTGGTGATATAACAAAATAAATATCAAGAATTAAAAAGGTAAAACGAAGTAATGAAATGGGTTCTACAATGATGAAATATGTCCAGAACAGCATTTGAATCTTGACCATATTTAAAACAAAATAATTTTGCAAGAGATAAAAGTTCATGAACCCACTGACGGCCTTAAATTTGATCGACTATGGTGTATATCTGTGTGAGCTTCCGCGCCTTTTGCTCGTGTTTGCAATAGATATTGCTCACCTGAACAGTTTCCATTTACTTGCTCACACATACTGCCAAGGCAATTTCTAGAACAGTCCTGATCACATGTAGTGCCGTATTTCTGAGGAATACAATCTATAAAAGTGAAAAAGATTAATTGGTAATAAACCAAAATGGATAACCATACGATCGTTACTCTTCCTTATAAATTGGATAAACATTTATCAAAAACAAATGTTTGATAGTCTAACAGTATTTATCGCAATGAAACAAAAAGCAAAAACAAAAAATTAATAAAATAAAAACAAAAACCAAAAACCCGCGAAATTATGTCCATACTTCCCTAACGCTGCACTGAGAAGCGATCAGCGGAATATGCGTTCAGCCATTCCATCCGTCCGTGTGGAAGGTCTCCACGCATTAAGTTGTGGTCCGAGATATGACCGCAGTGACCAATCACGTACTTGTTTTGGATCAACTGATATATGAATATGCGCTATTGTTGCTGCGGAAAAGCAGTTGCACATGTACGGAAGCCGCATTGACCGATATTGCAAGCTCGTCGTCACACGAGACCAATCGGTTTGGGGATGTTATGCAACCCTTCTTGTGGCATGAGGGTCTCAGACGAGACGACAAGTTTTCAACCATAAGTTAGAATGGCGATATCTTGTAAATACTCTATATCCTAATGATAGTCTGATTCCAGTATTAGGGAAATATCAACGAAAGCATTTCAAAGGAATTTGTATCAATTAGTTTTAAGAATTTGGAGACGAGGTGAGCAAATGAAAAATCACGTTATTACAGAGTCGATGCTGTAAAGGGATTAAATATAAGATGTTACAATAGCCTCTACCGGTCACTTTCTAAATTGCAATGGAAAAAGAAAGACGGATATTGTATCAGACGTTTTCGAGAATGAGATTGATTCACAGGCTGTCTGTATATCTTTATCGAATGTCTTTGATAAAATGAGTCGCGCGTTATTGTTTCATAAACTCCACATTGATGGCATCAACAATGGTAATCTAAAATGGTTCAGTTGTTATATTAGATGGCAAAGAGTGATTGTAAATTGAGCGAGAAAAAATATCCGTGTTGTGTGATTCTATTCTATCGTACCTTATTTTTTTGGGCGACGATTTGATGATTGGCTTTTTTTTTTCTTGTAAATATTGTAATTAAATTAGTACATAATAATAACTTACAGAAGCAAGCACCTGT
Source organism: Pecten maximus (assembly GCF_902652985.1). Taxonomy (NCBI): domain Eukaryota; kingdom Metazoa; phylum Mollusca; class Bivalvia; order Pectinida; family Pectinidae; genus Pecten; species Pecten maximus. The sequence continues at coordinate 85,902 of NW_022979523.1, forward strand.
TGTTGAGTTACAGTTACCACCATAACACGCTTCCTGAACAGTCACTGTTACAGTCACCGTCACCGTATCTCCCTAGTGCACATCCTATCGAAAAGCGAAAAAAATAAACAAAAACAAAAAATAATAATAAATCAAAACAAAGAAACAAACAAAAACAACAACGTATATTTATATTATTTTGATTTCAAGCCAGAAAATGTCTTCAAACGATCCATTGCCAAACATATACAAAACTTACAAGGGCTATATTTCTTGTAATTGGACAGAGGACGCTCTTCCTTAATTTATAGCAACCTAACATCTTAAGTTCAACTGTATTTATAACTCAAAGGCGAGGAAGGTATCCTGTGAATTCCATACAAGATGCACACTTCGGCAAGCAAAGGGCATAGGGCAAACGGAGGAAGGGATGAAATCGACTTTTAGGTGTAGCAACAACCGAAATTGACCAAGGGATTAAAGAAAAATTGACTACATAAAACTAACATTATAAAATAGATAGATTTGCAAAAAAGGGGAAAAAATGCCAAGGTGATATCTGAAATATGCCTTCAGTAATGACAATTATGAATATGTTTAGTATTAGTGAGAGTGTCGTTTACAAAAACACATTCAAGAAAATTTCATAGAATCATACTTACCAAACACTTGTACCTCACATAACTCCAGAATAGCGTTATTACTATACCAATCGGGTCGTTTTGGGTTGCCTCTAGAGTTGTACACAGTCACATACTGACCTACATACGGGCACTGGTGTGTTACCTTCAGCTGTACATCTGCTTCTTTGCTACTCTCGTCCTCGTAACAGAGGACGCCATCTGTTGTCGTGTTGGTGGTATTGGATACAAAGAGCTGGTATCCGGCAAATCTCCGCTGATATCCACCTGGATAGACAAGTAAAACATCAACTACATCTGTAATACTCTTATCCTCTTAAAATAGAAAAAAAAGTGTAATTTAGAACTGTGGATAATTTTAGGTTATTGTACACTCTAGATATGTATACCTATGCAAGAAAACGATATACATGCTACCAATTTTATTGTTTATGATTATTTACAATAAAAACTATGAAACTTTTTTCGTATTGAATGATTCAGGATATAAAGAATGTAGTCTATGTGATCATAAGTAATGGCTGCTGCAAATTTTGAGATGAAATTTACATCTTAATATTTATATATATAAACAACAGTATTTCGAAAGTATACAAAACAACTGGATGAAGTTGATTTTTTGTATTTAGAATGTTAGAAATTAAATTGAATTAAACATTGAATAAGTGAAACGTTTCTTAATATTCCAGCTCAAACTTACTGCTGATTTTCCTAAATGCATAAACGTAACTGTAAAAAGATATTTTACAATATTTTGGAAGATGATTAAATATTAACATTGCAATATCAATATTCAAACTCCTAAGACATAAACCCTACTAAAAGGTAACCTCAAGATTTTATATCTAATATTTTTTCTTAAATTTTCAACATCATTCAACATGGATACCTTTTATATATCTCTTGAATCTTGGGACAGATTCACTGCATATTTACACCATAAAATCAACTGGTCAGGATCTTTCCGTATTCAGAGGACAATTGTCAATAGTCAAGGAAATTTTCACATGTCATGATAAACCATTTTTGAAAAAAAAAGTAAAAGATATCTTTTGCACTCCTAAATTTAGTTCATATTCATACCATAACACAGTAACAAATTTTGGACCTCATTAAGTTATGGGGGTCATCAAATTCTACAGCTGCTCGGTTGAATAATTCATTGCTGGTCGCTATTTCATCGATGATATCCGAGTGTCTCGAATATCAAACCTAAACATAAAACACTATTTTTCAACAAAAAACAAATGAACAAGGGTAAAATATAAACGCGAAAGAGTAAGCGTTTACTGCTTCATCGACAACACTCGACAAATCTCAAATGAGAGTTAAAGACCTGACGACGGAACCAACAGGTTTCAGAAACGTTTTGCGTCATATCACATAGCATAATATAATTTTCCCGAATGATGTCGATCATAAAATTTCCAAAAGGATTTCATCAACCTGCATTTGTCGAAAACCTGTGTGGTTTACGTCTCTATTAGTAGTCGACATTTATCACGGCGATCGTGATAATGGTGATAATTGTAACAAGATCTTGAGTATTCAATCAACTGGGACATTTAAACACCGTATTTATAGGGTACTAATGCTTTCTATATGCTTTCTAATGCTTTTTATCTATCTGTATATTGGTGATGACATATGTTTTCGTGAATGTGCTCATAAGGTTTACACACATTGAAACAAGTTACATTGCATTAAAGCTTAACATCAAAATAAATTTCAATTGTTGCAATAGACTCACCTCTGTAATATATTTTGATCCTATTAACGGTCACCAGCTCTCCCAGATCAACACGCCACCAGACCGTGTCGTGACCTATGTCTTTGGTATGTATACAGCAGCCATATCTTACGTCTGTGTTCAAACAGTTATCCACAGCCTTACCAGCTATCCACTTATTGTTGTAATCGCTACTCTGGTTAGCTGACTTTGATACGGCGACATTACCTGCACAAATAATATTTATGAGATAGTGTTACTTTACATAGATACGATATATCACAGAACGATTCGAAACGTGATTTACAATTGATTTGTTTTATCGTTCATTCTATGTATAAGATGAGAAAATCGTTTAAATGTACATAACAAATGGAAACAATTTACCAATTAATCAACCTCGCTATTTATAAATGTAATTAAATTTTCAGGTATGAACTAGATACAAAATACGGAGTGTAAAAATATGCCAATCTATACATCACTTCACTTTGCTGTTCAGTACTGTTACACTTAAAATGATATATATCAATGGCATTTCACTACAGTAACGATAAATGGCCGGTGATTATTTTAAGGGGGGGGGGGGGGGGGGGGGGGGGGGGGGGGGGGGGCATAAGAAAAGTAGCATTTGCTTGTGTTTTTCATGTGATTAGGGTAATCGTCTTCAGCATCATATGTGATAACGGTCAACACCAGATTCATTGGATATGAAACACTCATCAAATGATATCTCCCGAGAGAAAGATTTCCAATCGAACGCCCCTGATACATATAAGATGCAGGCATGTTTCACTGTAAAACCAAGTAAAACGACAAAGTGATGGCATATATTATATGCGAATTCACTCGTCTTAAGTGAGGAAAAGGAAACCAAAAATAATATATAGAGGATATTGAATGGTTTCCCGTTAAATATAACATATATTTCACGAGTATGACAGAATATAGATATTTTCACGAGTGCGAAGTACGAGTGAAAAATATCGAAATAGTCTGCCGAACGAGTGAAATATGTTATATTTAACCATTCAATGTTCTTTTTATTGCATTTCATCAACTTAGAAACAAAATTAAAAACCTCGAAAATTAAAAGTGGCATACACACCTTTATATTTATAGGCACAATGGGTGTGACCGAATGAGCTCAGGGAATACATTTGGGGGAGAAAATGGAATGGGCAGCATGGAGGGCTGTCCTGTATGCGGAAAAGAGATATTATGGGAGGAGAGAGAGAGAGAGAGGGGGGGGGGGGGGGGGGGTGGTTTGGTTTGGTTTGGTTTATTTTGCTTAACGTTCTATTAACAACTAAGGTAATTTAAGGACGGTCTCCCGTGCTTGCGACATGTATTCGTGTGGTGAGTGCGTATGTGTGTTTTGGGAGGCTGTGGTATGTTTGTGTGAAGTCTCCTTGAGGTAGGCCGGGACTTTTGCCGATTTATAGTGCTACCTCACTGGAGCATACTGCCGAAGACACCCAGCAGCACACCCCACCCAGTCACATTATACTTACAACGAGTCGTCCCACTCCTAATATGCTGAGCGCTAAGCAGGAATAGCAACTACCATTTTAAAGACTCTGGTATGTCTCGGCCAGGGGACAGAACCCAAAGCAGGGTTCACAGGGGCGAACGCTCAACCAAAGGCCAAAAGTGAGGCATTGTCAAGGGAGACATTCGGAAGAAGAAGGGAGGGGGGGGGGGGGGGGGGTGAAGGAAATTGGGATAGCAGATAATTATTTAACACAGCGCGAATATGATTAAATTATATACTAGTACACGTGTTGTGTTGTGTTACATGGTGTGAGGAAAATATGATATACTTAAGACGAGATATGAATAGTAATATCCTAATCTAAATATAGAAAATCTTCAGAAATACATTGGAAATATGAAGCATTAGTGTTTAGATATGTTTTTATAACAAGTGATATCCGTATGCATGTATATAGTTAATTGCTTATTTAGATTCATAGTACAAGGGTTTAAAGTGTCAATCAATATAAACAAAGACGTGCAGTATATAGGTCCTTTTTTGTGTCATTCTTTAAGTATTTATGTAAAGTAAACAAATATAATACCTTGGTATGTATTTAAATGTATTATATGATAGATATACCCCCAAATATCGAAACAGTCTTTATTGTGTATATACTTATATGATAAATGTACGAACAAACTATTAACCTATTGAATTGCTCAATACTGACCTCAAATCAGGAAGTAATCTAATTTACCACATATTTTGTAGTATCAACGATCTACCTGTACGTCATTTTGTAATTACTAGTTTTAGTTCGTATTTTAAGTACTTACTTTCAGATACGACAGTATTTAATACCATGAGAATGATCAGGATCACATCTCTTCTTAAGAAAATCATTCTCGTCGTCATTCTGAGTTTCATGGCGACTCCTACTTAACCAGGAAGTAAAGTTAACATTGTGTAAGGTTCAATATTGCTATTTCAAATATATGTTTGACAAGGTGTACTCTATTATAGCTACACGTACGGGTTCCGAAATAATGGGTTCAATAGCTATATAAACATTGGACTTCCTTGTAATGCAACCATACAGTATATACACACTCGGGCAGATTTCTCTTTACATTAGGCGTGTATAAAAAAACTACTGGTATTTAAATATCGGGACATTTATGTTTAGATTTCAATCTAGCCTGTCATTATCATGTCCTTCTTGATAATGACCTTGACAACTATTTAACATGCGGTCGGAATTTAAAAATACAATATCTAACATCTTACTGAATACAGTAATGTTAATGTTATGAATGTACTACCGGATGATACTCAATGAGGAACGTGTGAGAAATAAACACTATCGATAGTTATTATAACGTGTAGTACAGGTGTTTATTCTCAACGTATCAAATGACAATTCTTATTTCAAATAAAGGGAGGCAACTCTTAATATTGTAGTCGTGTACTTTCTATTGTATATTATACGAACATAACATTAATAATCTCCTATATGATAAACAAGTGTCATGTAGTTTACATTATCTGCTGTTTTTGAGTACTCTCGCTTGTGTGTCGTCCATGATTTTTTTATTTTAAGCCTGATATATTCATTGAATGATTGGTAACATATCATGATCAACCATGAAAACTCAGATAAGATGAGCTGCCGAGGTGTTATTTCATTTCAATATCGTTTTCAAATTTCAGGAGATATATATTTGCTATTTTTGCTTAAGCGTATTTTGCACCTTTTCATCTGTAAACTAACATCAATTTGATTCTAAATGCATTTGAATAATGATAATAATAATCATAAAAAAGAACTAAAAAACGAAAACAAACAAAAGAACAAACAAACAACAACAACAAACTACAGAAAATGCAATAATTCAGAATTGTCAACTTTATTAATTGTAATAAAAAACAGCATCATTTATGACAAGAGGTCCATGGGCCTGAACGATCACCTGGGTTTTGATATATTTCAGTCTAGTTGATCCATTTTATCACTGCCTATCAGGTCGTGGGGGTCAGTCAGGGTCAAAATGTAAATACCATAAAGGTATCATCTCAAACTAGGTCGATCTATTTCCAATTACAAATCAACAAGTGATGCCGTTAAATATGAGTTTCCTATATTAAATTACAGTCATTTATTTATAGTAACTATTTTACTCCCATCTCAGGGGAAACTATTTTTGACCCCGTAGGTCCTCAGGGGATCTGAACAACAACAATTCGAAACTTGGATGGTCTCTAGTGACGGGAAGTTTATTCAGAATTTCATTTCATGTGTTTCAGAAAGAATGGACGACGTACGACGTATGGCGATGGACAAAAGGCGATTAGAAAAGGTGAAAAATAACAACATTCCTCATGCTCCAGTAAGCTTCCAAATAGCGACTTATCAGTGCAATATCATGCTAGTCTTTGTGTAGAATATTAATATTGGATATTTTGATATTGTTGATAAGTACACATTGTCATATTTTGCTTTATTAATAACAATAAACATGGGATGAAGCGATTGTCAGTCTCCGTATAAGCATCAATTCATTATTTTGAAAAAACAATTGAAAAAGGTACACCAAAAACATTTTTCATACTATAAACACAGCGATGTATATGCCATTGCAGACAATTAAAAATCATAAATTTTCGTTTGTCTTGTTAATAAGGCAACATATCACAGACTTTGTCCTTGATAAAACCTTCATATTAAATAGATTCATATAACAATATTTTGACATATACGTCAAACAATATATGGCACCCAGCAATTTATAATAATAAGAAACAATCCATGAAATCAAATTAATACATTTCACATCGAGTTAACATGTATAACCGTAGTGAGAAATCTACATTGGAATATACAAGTGTCGAAAAAACGAAATTCTTATTTCAGTGAGAGGGGGTATGAACAGCAAAACATTAGCACAAGAATACGTAGAACATTCTTATTCAGAGCGATCCGCCGTATATATAGAGCTGTGTTGCTGCATAAGCATGGGGAAGAAAAGCAAAAAAAAAAAAAAAAAACAATAAAAATACACAAATAAACAATGTAACGCTGCAATAAACCTTCAATCTTTTTAAAGCAAAATAAAGTATGTTTGCAATATAGAAAAATATATATAACAATGTAAAATAATAAGAAAACGAATGAGATTCAATATCAGTCAAAAAATGACAAATAAAAACGTCCCACAGAAAACAAAAAAATCCGTACACTGGTAAAAGTGATATGTAAAACATCAGTATGCATATATACAACATAATTACTTTCTAACGAAATGAGTGAAATCCATGATAGAAGAAAACAACCTTGCTATTTGTTTTGATTAATTGTCGTCGCGTCATTGAAAAAAATGCTAGCATATGGAAAGATTCAGATATTCACAGGAAAATTGTCACGTTCTGCAAGCTATGGAAGCTAAAGTATATACACATCGGTAGTGGTATCCAGGTACTCATTAATCAGTTCATGTACACGTCGTTGGTATCCAGGTACCCATTAATTACTTCATGTGCATGTCGGCGTTATCCAGGTACTCATTAATTAGTTTATGTTCACGTTGATGGTTTCCAGGTACTCATTAATCAGTTCATGTACACGTCGGTGGTATCCAAGAAGTCTTTGATCATGTTGTAGCAGGATTGGTACTGGTCCTGAAAGTTTAAATTTAATTTCATTTGATCGAAATAAACAGTGAGTCATTCCGATGATGATGATAATAACACGCCAAAATGATGAGATAGGTAAATACATTTTCCAGACCAACAAGGTTGGCAATAACAAAAAAGAAGAAAAACATGGTTCGTCTTCATCCGATGCAAACGACTGAAATACCTTTTCTATAATATAATATTTATCGCTGAACCTAATTACATCTTATGCTGATAAATGGAAATGGATACATGACATAACATTAACCATGTTTTGACTAATATCCGAATTTAAGATTAACATACTATTTTTGAGGTAAATAGATTATAACTGTAGATACAGGTTGATACATTATTTAATAATAGTAGTGAATTGTGCTAAATAAAATGTTCACAAAAAAAACAAACAAAACAAGCAAAAAACAGACGAACAACCAAAACAAAAACAATAATTATAAATAAAAAAAAGCCATACTAAAATTTGGATTATACCTTAATCAAGAAAACCGCCAGGAAAGCATAAGAACAAAAGATGGAAATGTAATGGAAACAATGGAGTCTCTGCTCTGATGATTCTAGATCAGTTACTATGGGATGTAATATTCTCCAAGTTAGAATCTTGGCAGTAGAACAATTGCAGTATTATTAGGTTTAAAAAAGGTTGACGTTCGTATTGAACAAGAAATAAATTCCTAACGTAATCATGATGGCGACGAACATATTATTGCTATCATCGACTAAAGCTCGTCTTTAAGCAGTGAACATGTCAATATACGTACAAAATTGGTCACAAATGCTGGACGTCGCACAAGCAGCTGACGTGAAATCTGAAAGATATCTACTTCTTCGTCGCTCTTCATTTGGTCTCGGGCATTACTGATACAACAGAACAGCCCACTCTGGGAATAGCCATCACTGAAACATCAAAGCAGCATGATTATATGACGTAGAAAACAAAATAAATTTCTCTCACATCCTTAACAGTCGTTGATAATGTTTGCTGACGTCTCACAAAGTATATAATACAAGGTATATTCACTGACGTATAAAGTATATCATAGATAAGTATGAAGGTAAAACTACATACCGACACATGACTATTGTTGTCTTGGTATCGTCCGATTTGCGTCTGCTGTCAACAAGTTCCAGTAGGTGAAGCAACATGGACGAATCCTTGGGGGCTGATGATTCTCTACCCCATCCAGTCACGTGGAACACTCGAACAGTGGAATTAAAGCTGTTCACCTGTGAGGAATACATTCCAAATATCTATATTTACATGCAAAATATAATAAAACTGAAATGTGACACTACCAGGACTTAGAAATAGCACTGCTGACATAGAATATAACAAAACCACGTCTTTTAAGATATTTCCAGGAAGTCATTTATATGAATGTAGGATAGAGATGGTCCATGGGCACCGAATGTTGTTAAAGACTGAGACTCTGTCATGTCCTCACCCTTACGAAATATTTAAAGGAACTTTTATTTTACCAAAATCTTTAAAAAAAAGTTAGACATTTTGTATCATATTATAATATTTATACATTACCGCGTTTTCGATTGCAATTTCAAGCAAATCAACATTTGCTATCGTTGAAGATTTCCCCCTGTGTTCCAACGTAAAATCTCCGATAGATTTATCTTCGTCTTCACTTGGAAGCCAATTCTAGGATAGGTTAAACGTATGATGTTAAAATGTAATGTGATTATATCTTGATATATGGATTGTACAGTCCAACGAGTGCTCAACTATTTTATAGTTTATTCGCTTAAACACTAATTGACTGGACAACATGCCTCAATTTTATCGTAAAGAAAATTCTTTGAGTGTTACAAGACCATGGCACATGTCGTGTGTTGGACCTCTGTGATGTACCACATAAATGACATCACAGGTCACTGATGCAATACTACCACCGGCTGAACAGTTTGGAATATAAAAGTTATACCAATATGAACATTCTCAGAGATAGACTTTTTAAAAATCCGTTTTCAGTTTAAAATTTAATGATAAGTTTTCTTTGATTTTGTGAATCAAACCGGCCACAGACTGGGGCCCATCAGAATATATGGCTTTACGGTAAATTATTCTGTTTGTTAACTCTCAATATCCTGATTTTGATAGACGAAATTAAAGATGAGAGTATCTACTTTGGGTAATATTTGTGTGGAAATACACATACAATCTCTTCCGGCTGGATGATGACTATTGTCTGACAGCTGTGGTCCATTATCATCGTCAACAGATCCACCACGGTGTCCTCCAGAGGAGTCTGTGTGACGATATACCCAGATTTGGATGTATAGGACTATGTGAAATGATAAACACATATCTTTGACATTATACATCAGAATGGCAATTTTGACAAATTTCTTGTAGGCAGAAAAAATGTGAATGAAAGGTTCACCCAATATAGACAGAAAGAAATTATAGAAAAAGCCCCAATAAACAGGTGTAATTTCAGCAACGAGATTCAATGGAAGGAAAGAAACCTTATATTGTTTGATATCATAGAACTTCAGTACGTTTAAATTGGCTGTAATACCATTCATATTAATCGCAATGTTTCCCCTATTGACAAGGAAAAGTAAGCATAATCCACCAAAAATTACGAATGCATGTCCTCATCTATATCATTGAATAATATTACAAAAGGTTACAATGACCTACATGCAATTATCAATATAGATTTTATTCAACGATGCTTTGTTATCAATTCAAATATTCACCTATAAATCATATATAGACATAAATTTAATTTTGCATCATTCTTATTAATTAATTATTAGTTAATCAATTAGCACACATATGCTAATCAATCGATTAAAACCAGATGACAGATACTTACAGGCACTGACACTGCATTGATATAATCCGGTCTACCAGTAGCCTGTGATCGAAGGTACGCCCTGAACTTGTCAACTGAACAGAAGCATCGTTTCATTGTCATTAACACAATTTTATACTACATATTAAGTACTCTTATCGATATTTTATTATACATGGTAGTCTGACCGGTTGTGTAATGTGGAGAAAGGAATGCCACTTATCGCTTTAATTTTCGATAGAATTATATACAAACATACCATAGTTCATTAGAAGTAAAATCATGAATAAATGTAAAGTTCGTGTCACAAACACGTTTTAGATTTGCTTCAGACTACAGGTAAAACACAAAAATATGAACTATCGTAAAATACAATGTTTACAGTGATTACATTGATAACTATCCAAAGATTCCGTCGTATGAGGGGATAACTTGATGAATTAGAGATCATCAGAAGTACATCAGTTATATACCTATATTGCGTCATGTTTGATGGATTTTTACCTGCTAGTACAGATAAGGTCCTGTTCTTCATCTTGTTGGATGGCAGTAAGGCGGCTTGGTAGTCTGTCTCTTTGTAAGCTGGTTTCATAGACTGTGTCAGCTAAACACAATGTTTGTTGTAAGATTTACATAGTTGTAAATACATGTAATGACGCCAAGTACACACTAAATGTACGCGTTGAAAAAAGATGAACTAAAGAAAGGATTACTTAAACGAACTTTAGGCTTAAAATCGGCAAGTTACTCAGGAAACGGAGATATATATAAACCTGTAATATGCATGGTGTATGTACATAACACAAAACAACATCTTTTTCAATGAGGTAGTGTGTGTTGTAGAAAATTCTACGTTAAAGTACGTTCATCTCAAAGTCTACATGACATTTTGTCTTTCATATGTGTAACAACCTTGTAAGACGGATCTATCACTGAACATGTAAACTGAGACATGAATTTAACTTTACAAAAACAAATATAAAAAGACATATCTCGGCAATGTTTTAAATAAAGTTTCCTTCTCAATTAAAAAACTATCCCTCGTACACTTTACATACTCTATATATATATATAAGTTTACAAGTTCAGATGACAATTGCAATAATAACAAATTTTCGTTGTATTCAGTGTGCTCCTTTAAGAGACCAACCAACCAATTGTTTTCCCATAGACTTTAGTGTTAACGTTTTGGATTATTTCATTCAAATTCTTGAATTGAATATGACGATTATGGTTTATAACAAAAGTTTAGGGTCTGATATAACACCTAATCAAAAAAAAAAGTTGGGTCCTTCAGCTCAAATTTTCTCCAGGGTAGCCATTTTGAAAATAGGTGAATTTCGCAATAAAAATTCTCAAAAATCGTAAATGTTTACCTGTTTATTATTATTACGTGAACTTTTGGGAAAAAAACCAATCGGACTTACGAAATTTATATCAACATTTCTTATTGATAGTTACCTATCAGGTTACATATCTATTTTCTCACTTCATAACATACTGGCCAATCAGTGGCTGCCAGACATTTTATCCTTGGCTCAATGTTCTATACATAGGGGCTGTTTCAAAAATATATTTTTTCAATTGGTTGGTTGTTCCCTATAGCATCTTTCACATTTTTCAAATATAACTTTTCTGGAACAGGATAGAACCATAGGATATGCTATCAAAATATGCAGTGCCTGACTGCAAGTCTTAGGCTGGTAGGTTGATTCTTCTATTGGTACCGGATATGAAATTCTTAAGAGAAAACCACATTAAAATTGAGTTAATTTTGAAATGTAAATTTTAATATCTTGATAAGCTTTGAATTTGAAGTGATGGCTTTTGGTTAATATCCAAGTATAGAAATCGTGCTACTTAGAAATATAAACAAATCAGATATAGAATAAAAATCAAGGGCAGATAACTCAATGTTATCTCCTCCACCCCCTAATTTCTGGTCTTTTTGTAAAAATAAAGAAAAAAAGGCCGAACGAGAAAAAAAATTAGGAGTAGAGCCATTATTTAGATAAAAGAGTCGAAACACAGACACAGAACACGGAACCGAGCAAGTGACAACAAAAAATAACCAAATATATCACCAAACACTGAACTGGGGTAGTGACAACAGAACAACCAAACACATCACCGAATACCGAATCGGGGTAGTGACAAAAGAACAACCAGACACACACCCACACATTGAACCGGGGTAGTGCCAGCAGTACAACCAGCATCCCACCGTACCCCGAGCCACGATATATACCGCTACCATTGAACTATAGAATGTATGTCCGTATCTGTCCGGTCTATGGTCCTCCTTGTAACACTACATGTGTCATATTTTCATCATCAATCCCCCCTGAATCTCAATTTCTCTCTAAATTCTTCTACAATGCCTCCAAGATGAGAATCCCGTCCGAAAATGTGCTAGTCGTTCCCATCATCTGGTTTCCAGGGACGCTACATGGCACAAAATGTCATATGCGGTAGCTCGCTAAAGAGACCAACCAACCAATTGTTTTCCCATAGACTTTAGTGTTAACGTTTTGGATTATTTCATTCAAATTCTTGAATTGAATATGACGATTATGGTTTATAACAAAAGTTTAGGGTCTGATATAACACCTAACCAAAAAAAAAAAAGTTGGGTCCTTCAGCTCAAGTTTTCTCCAGGGTAGCCATTTTGAAAATAGGTGAATTTCGCAGTAAAAATTCTCAAAAGTCGTAAATGTTTACCTGTTTATTATTATTACGTGAACTTTTGGGAAAAAACTAATCGGACTTACGAAATTTATATCAACATTTTTTATTGATAGTTACCTATCAGGCTACATATCTATTTTCTCACTTCATAACATACTGGCCAATCAGTGGCTGCTAGACATTTTATCCTTGGCTCAACGTTCTATACACAGGGGCTGTTTCAAAAATATATTTTTTCAATTGGTTGGTTGTTCCCTATAAACAATAATGTACTTTTTTCCAAATATTGTTTTTCAGTTTTCTTGGCGTTTTATCGATATCGTAATTATACATTAGTGGAAAATGTGATATTACCTGGAATTCCTTCCTCAGCTTTGTTTGGTTCGTTGCGCCGCCATTTGAGAGAGCAGTAAGTGTCGCGTGGTACTTCATTCTTGGAATCAGGGTGTCTGGCATATCGAAGGCTTCGATAAGGAGCTGGTGTACAGCTATGTATTGTTCCTGGATAAAAATATGTGTAGGCATTAAGGATATTCAATATCATCTCATAATTGGTAAAAACTGCTGTACATTATTAATGAAGTGTATTTCGTTAAACCTAGGACCCGCATGAAATGCGCCAAGGATTTAATCGTGAGAATGATGAAATTTATATTTGTCAACATCTGTTTAGTTTGGTGGCATATTACTTCAGACTCTTGGAAGTTTTTCTGAAAGGCTGAGTATATGTTAGAACGTACCAGAAAAGGCACCACAAACCTTTCAACATGTTTAAATATCACCTAGAGATATGTTAAAGATGTCTTATCTTTAAATAGACGAAAAAATTGTATGGCAGTTGTCGATGGTGAATTACAAGACGCTCACTCTATTAGGGCCCCTGGTCTTAGTGTATTTTTCAGGTGCATCCACGCACATGTATATATTGGTAATATTCCCCATGTGGATTTGATGACAGATGCAAACTCGCTGGAACGTTCTTTTGGGGCATTTTTAAGAGAGAAAAAAGATATCCTCTGCTTTTCGAAGTAATTACAACAGAACTTTGGCTCCGACCAGTACTGAGCATTTATATAACATTGCATAGACATATGAATGGGTAAGAATATATAAGAGAGTATTTTTGAATAAGACATTGGCATATAATCTGAAAAGTATTAAAGCAATTTCATAAAAAAAATATGTATAATTTAACATGTTTTACTTACTGCAGTTTGAACCATATTGATCCTATCCTTCCGCATGGTTTTGATGTATTGCTTTACGTCAATGTGTCCGGACTCCTTCCCGTATTCCAGGAGAGCATCCAGGGCAATGAATGTTCCTGTTCTGCCTATGCCAGCACTGCCAAAACAGTTTGTTAAACATTTAATTTACACATTAGCGTCGGCGCAAATAAAATCTAAAACATAATACAATATCGTCAATACACAATAAACAGTGAAATTATTTCGGCATATTAATAACCAGGATAATGTGATCAACCCATTTTAAACAAGACATGATTCGCGACATAAACTGGAAACCAATTGTAGGGACCCAGAACCAAATAAAAACTAGGATGTTGGTTGTTCCCGCTTTGGCAGAAGATTTATTAGGAAGGTGAATGCATTGGATATTCAGGTGAGAGAAGTTTCATAAGGATCCTGTGTGGACTGGGCAATACATGTTGATGTAAATATAAAGAACAAATGTAATTTTTTACTATTTAGTTTTTATCAGGGGAGTTAATCAAGTGTGTAATTCTTTGCAAGTTTAGTTTTTGGTGCTGAATTCAATACAAGATGTTGACCCCCATATAGAAAAGTTCAAATTGGTAGAATTTTTAAATATTCTATTTTTAGGTCTGCATGATGACATTCATCTATTCTAAAGTAGGGATATTGGACCAGTGTTGAAACTCCATTTAAGCAAAACAGTGATAATCGTTAACCTTATCGTGTATGGGAAATAATTTGGTTCCGTGATTCCTATAAGGACGAACGGTTGATAAAGGTATCTTCTTACCTGCAGTGAACAACCATTTTCCCTGCCAAGACGGTCTGGTAGTTCATCACGCGGCGGTGGAAGACAACGAGTTCGTTTGGGTCTGGAGTCCCGTGGTCGGGCCACGTGGTGTAATGGAACTGATGTATCTGACGTACTGACTTCGTCTGAATGAATAATAAAGAACATTTAGGATAATAGCTATCAAGGTGCAGACATACATACACATGAAGTTTGTCTTTTCCAACTGCTGTTATTTCAGTATTATTTATACCTTCTTTTCTGTTACTGTAAGGTCACGGATGACGTAGAAGGCATACGACCTTTCCCTGTCCATAGTGATGCTGAAATTTGCCGTAGTCAAAGGTTCTCCCTCATCTGGCCAATACTTGTCGCACTTCGGCTAAAATTTGGAGAGAAAAAATAAGATTGGCATTGGTTATCAAATCCTTTAACTTCGGATTAATCAATATTTGCTTATATCATATTTATCGACATTTCATCTTATTCGTGTTCTCTGCCCATTTCAAACAGTCAAACAGACCGGACCTAACGGTCTCCACTCCATGGTTGTAATATTCCTCTAATTCCTCTATACTAGACAGTAATCATACCTGTTTCGTCAAAATATATAACACAACTATGATGATTAATATGTATATTTATCAGCAATATATTGTCTCAACAACTATCTGACTGCGTAAATGCTAACAGTCAATTTGTTTTAACGTTCAGAGTTAGAAACGGGAGATAAAACTGATAAGGAATTAATAAAATGAAACATCTGAATTTTAACAATGAGCTACTGTGACGTATAAGTTATAAGGAAATATAAAAACAGCCGTTTTCTTCTCTTGATAGAGAATAGAAAAACAAATCTCAAAACATGTTGTCATACTTGCGTCTTCTTCAAAAAAACATAATATTCAAAATATTGAAATAAACGTGTATGGTGTGAGCTCCGGGACAAGAATGAACACCTTGAACATCCCCTTATCAATGACTCGAATATCTTTTGCTTAAGACAAATATCTCATGCATATCCAAGCATACCTGTAAATACGACTGGTCGTACTTGGAGGGACAAATGGTTCCTTCTCAATACCACCGGAGGAAATTATATAATGTTACCATCTCTGTTCCGCGACGCATTTATTGTTTCTTTGGGTAGTTGATTCGGATAACTATTTAATAGCATTTTTATTCAATAATTCAGTTTCAAAAATTGATTAAGGATTGGTTCTCCCATTTGTTTGCTCATTATTTGTTTCCAGAGACAATATTTAATAAGTTTTAATTTTCCTTGATTGTCTAAGACGTAACCTTGCCTTAATACCGTATTTGTAAGCTAACTTGCTGTATTAAATGTAAAATAAACGTTTAAAGCCTACCAACAAAAGACACCTCTAATTAATGAAGGCGGACTGGAATAAAATGACAATAACCGAAATGCGATTATCCGAAATAAGGTAATACAAATGTTTTCTCGTTAATTCATCATAACTGGTGTACTGTCGTTGAAGAAAAACAATGAAGATACGGGAGAACTTTTCTTTAAATTCAATCAATGCATATCAAATAAATTTTTTAAGTGTTTCAAAATGTACTTACTCTTCCTCCTTCGATGATATTTGTCAACATGACAATTTTTCCAGTCCGCAGCTGCCAAATCATTCGCCAGAAATCATTCACAGTGCCAGGCCTCGGTCCTAAAATTGGAATATATATATACTAACAGACGCTTCTTCAAGGACAAACAGTATGTATTGTTGTTCCACTCAGTTACATTAAATTTTTCGTATTTCTTAACGTAGATGGCTGTATGAGAGAAAACCATCTGCGATCGTATGAACCTATTTTATGAAGAAATAAGAAAACAATGTACATGATATTTTTTTTAATGGAATATTTTATTATTAGCGACCTAATTTCAAAGGTTACTCAGATTTAACCGGCGTTACAACTATGTGCAGTTAAGTATTCTCTGGTTTACACATGCTTACCTTGTGTTGCTACGTATTCCGCAGTTTTTCTAACACTCTGTAAGATATGAAAAAACACATTGTAATATTTAATAGTAGCATTATCATAATATATAATTAAAACATATTATATTTCATCATTTGATAACTCAATAATAAGTTTCTGTCAGATCATGAATGACATGGTGAGCCAATTTTTTAAATTTGACAAATCGTTAAGATAAGGAAAATGGTGTCAATGATCTTTAAAAACCCAGGGCGAATGATGTTTTATTTAACTTGTTCAGTGTGACATATAAGATTTATTGCATAAAGGATTTACAATTATATATATGGGGCAACCACATTTAGTTACAGGTTGGAAGGGAAGTTTTTCCTGCAGTTGTGGTATTTAGTACAACCTATAAGCTAAAGTATGAGCGATTTTACTATTTTCGTCACGACTAGATAGAAACAGACTCATATAATTGACAAGCAAGGTTAAGTAAGTTTTAGGTTTCGGGTTATTCTTCTGTTATCTCTCATTAACTATACTAACATCGATGTAGTTGGCGTTGATGTAATCGGAGTGTGGATCTTTGTCAACTGTATCAAGTATCACACGGGAATGATCATCTGTAAAAGATAGCATGGCGATCCTGTATGGCAGATTTACAATATACAATAACATTGTATAGAAAAAAGGATTGTCTTTTTCAAGTCATGAGTGAGCGATTTGTATCATAAAACTGTACAACGACCTTAGACGGTTGGTCTATTGATAGAGCGCGTGTATACACGCTCCATAAGTTAAGCTACAGGTTCAACTCAGTCATGGCGTGACAAAGGGGTTAATCGGCCTTGAAACGTTGCGACACTTTGAACACGTTCATTGTCTTTTGTACAAAGTAACATTTTGATATAGGAAAAATCAGACCGATAATTTAAATACATTTTAGTTCCTAAACGGACTAAGTTTATAAAGGATAAATCATTATCATTTAACGATTGCAATATTATTTTAGTGTTATTTCCTCGTGGATAATAATTGAACAAAGATATACTTACAGGGAAACGTGGTTTTAAATCTGTTCTTTGCTTTGTTTTGTTGTAACATTCCAATGGTATGTGCATGTAAAGCTCCAGACGGTATAGACTATAACAGGAAAGGAAAGTACATGTGGAATCTTGGTTTTTTTTTTTTTTTTAGAAACGCAACAAAATTCATAATATAAAAAGGATTATCCTTTGGTTTTTATTCGTTGATATTGACTTTCTTTTTAAATGACATATATGTTACTTTTAAAATATGTTTCAGGGAACATGTTATTTCAAAACGATTGCTTATTAACCCTACTTATGAAGGAGACAAAAAATGAGGTGAGGTCAAACCTTGAATACCAAAGTCTACACATGCGCTGTTTTCAAAATTATTTGTTTGTTATCTGATTGTAATGTATCTTTCCTTACACGCATACATATCATACAGCATGCAATATACTAATAATAAAGTCCATCATTTTCATAACATAAGTATAGTTATCTATTTCTTTTTCTGACTTCATTTTCTCGTTTTAATACAGAGTACATTACCGTTTATCATGTAAATTGTTTACACTGATTATGTTTTTTTTAGATTATGTACCTTGTATTCGTTCTCGAAAGCCTTGGCCTTGTTTTTCAGTTTTGTTTGGGCAAGAGATTTGAGGCTGGAGACAGGAAATCCAACAGGACCGGTATTATAGTAGACGCTACCACTAGATCCGGCTTCTCTTCCTACCTCCTCAGTGTTAACATAAACATTGGCTGTGTCCTCGTGTGACTCGTCTGGATCTGTTTTGTACATCACACATAAACATTAGTTTCTGTACCATGCTATGCATTACCAAAAGTTATATATACTTTCCACAATTAAAAAGCTCAAAAACATATATAACATCCAGAAGAAATTGAACCTCTATATTTTGTACGTAGTTTTATGTTTTATGTTTAGGACTCTGTTATTAGTTGGTTATTTAATTGTGTTAGTAAAATATGCTTGTAAAATCTTAATTTCATACATATTTTGGAAAAAATAGAACATACAGTGACGGCGATGAAGTATTTATAACATTATTCATTATATCTATTCAGATAATAGTCTCTTTTTATTATTATTTTTCTATGAAATGTTTCTCACAATGAAACATGGATCACTTAATGTATTACTGTAGATGTTTTTCTCTGCAACCTCAGGTTTGCAAGACGGGTCTTCTGTTTCTATCGCAGAACATTTAATCTTAATTACCCCTGAAGTATCGGACTGTATTGCATTTTTACCAGTGAAATGTTCATTCTAAAAATAATATTTATTCACTAGTGAAAAATATCACATTTTTTCTTATATTGAAAAATATCACTTTGGCTGATTTGACTGATCAATGGTATTACTTTAAAACTTCCCGGTAGATTTTACTGTAAATGTAATCAACAGAATATCCAATAGTATATTGTGAAAAATCAAAATATTAGCCCTAACTCGTGAAATATATTTGCTATTACTGAAGACACTGTTAGATATTCTCTATGTCTATCATAGCAATATCGAAACATGTTTTTATGATGTCGATCGTGAGCATTGGTATTTGCTGCGCATATTTTTTGCAGGTGGGTATGTGAGACGAAGAGATTTGAGGCCAGGATAATAGTCTCCCTTTATTATTTTTTCTATGTTTTGTTTCTCAAGATGAAACCTAGATCACCTAATGGATTACTGTAGTCGTTTCTCTCTGTAACCCCAGATTTGCCAGATGAGTCTTGCGGTGTGTTGTTTATGTTCTTCTTGTGTACATTGGAAAGGCCGATATCAGTAAAGGATTCCTGTTTACCAGCACTCAAGCGACGTCTGGAAAAATGGCACGAATACATCGAATGTCACAAATGTATAAGTATGAGGCTCTTCATGCAATATGAACATGTTCAATAGTGTGTTTTAACAATGCTCTTTCATCACTGAAATATCTTCAATAAAACTGTGACTCTCAAAATCGATTAAATGGGGAGAGGGTCAACACATTGATGGGTGGAATAAAAAAAAACAGGAGGGTGAGTTTTTTTTTTGCTTCTTGGAAGTGGCACGTCATCAAAAGAAGAATCTGTGTATATATTATGTGTATTGTGTATAAACATATTCAGCTATGCAAACATATTCGTAGAACATTTTAAAAACTGTCATATAAATTATTAATTATGTGTAAATTGTACATCTTAGCTACCTATTTACTACATATCGATAAACATTGATATATATTACCTTCTGATGATGATGACAATAACAATAGCGATGACAGCTACAACAATCACCCCTGCAATAGCTCCTACTATTGGTCCAACGTCTACTGGTGGTGGACTTTCGGATTGTTGGGCTTGTTCTGTTACAGAGAAAAAATAGCATTAAAGAATTTTGAATGATTTCAAACACCTAACAAAATGGAAATACAGTACAAAACTTCATTGTCGAACTATTTATATATCAAAACAGCCGTTTGCAAACTGGAATAAATATTATTCTACAAACATTTGTATTCGACCTAGCACTTATTTTGCCTTTATCTTTACTTAACTGAGAAGAAACGCATAGGTAGAAATAAAAAATACAAGTACTTGTATTGCAGAATTTCCCTTTGTAGCCAGGTTCACATTCGGTCGCGCAAGCACCAGTGTCATGCATACAACTACTACAATGGCCGCAGGTCATGTTGCACTTCAATCCGTATAAACCCGCCTTACATTCTGTAGAAAGTCAAAGAAAACAAGATTAAAGCTTTGCGACCGTTAAGTAATGTTGTTTTCATTATAAGATATGCGTAACTTAACAACAGTTCTATCATAACTATGATTCGCTCATCATTTGTTCATTACAATATATATTTTTCTACCAACACTGCTATAAATAAACTTACCCGTGCATTCCCCGCTCTGTTGATCACATTTAACGCAACTGCTATTGCATTTCATCGAACAGTTTGTACCGTAAAATCCCATGTTACAACCTAGAAATTAAATAACGTAATATAATGACGAAGATGAGAAGTATTGTTTTTGTAGTTTTATGTATTCGTTCCTTCACGCCATAAAATGAAAGCTCTCCAATGCTCTTGATAACAGAATTTAACAACATCAAAAACTCAGCTGTGATGTAATCAATTGTTATAACGTAAATTAAGATATTTGGGTTGTGGCTTTGTAAGGTACGTAGCTATTGGTAGTAGAGTTATTACATCTATAGTCATATTTAACGAAAATACAAAGCTAGCAATTACATCTATAATGATATTTTATGAAAATAGAAAGCTTAAAGTAGATTGTCACAGCACTCTTTTGTATCTGTAACAATTATCGACATACGTTCATAAACCAAGCAACTGCCCCACGCATGTGGGTTAATGTTGCATTTATAAATAAAAAGAACAAAAAACATCATGTTTTAATATAAATTCAATATTTAATGATTTCCCGGTTAGTTCTGTTTGTTTTTTTGATCGGATTTTAATGTTAGGTGTCCAACGTCTTTATCGGGATGTTTTCGTCGTTCCTCGTGTTCTCGCGTGGTCACGTGACCGGCACGAAGGACTACATTAACACTTGGTCGGTAAATATGGCCAGAGCACCCGACCAACGTATTTTGTCGTACAAACAAATATGATACACTTGTTCATCGTGCTAAGAAACCGAGAAAAAGTGCTGTACATTCTTCTATTTATTCAAGTATGGTTACATAACGGCGTTATCAACTGATGTTAATTGAAGAAATGCCGATTAATTGACTACTTTTTAAGTAATTTTGACGATGTTTGTCATTTTCGTAAGAATGTACAGCACTTTTCGTTGCTCTCATACAATTACCTTCACGCTCGTACCGGTTTCATAAGTATTGATTTAGGGTAGTCGGGTGCTCTAGGATGATTCATAGAGCAAGTGTTAATGTTCATTCTCCAATATTGGAACTCTTCAGTGTTTTAAGTATCGAAATCGGCATATAGAAACGAACAAACGTTAATAAACGAATGCAATGGATCGTAATTAATTCAATTAATTATTTACAGATGATTTCCAAAGACATAAGGTATAGTTAGAAGTTTTCGGCTGTACACATGCAAGTTTGTAAATTCGTCACTGTGATGAAACCACCGTCCTCGTCGTTGCCATGACAGCCGATCGAAGCTGCGATCACGAATGCACTGACAAAGTGAAAGTATTTTTCGCAACATGCGGTTTAAACTTAAAATTACAATCACACCTCATATTGATTAGGGTTGTTTAATCATACCTGATCAATTGAATTATCAGAAAACTAACAAAAAAATTAAAAAACACAGAATGAAGCCTTCTTGTCAGGCAGTGCAGACACAACGCGGGATCTGTAAACAATGTGACGTCATTGGAATGTACAACTTGCAACAATGTACAACAATGTATATTTTACATGAATACACTAATGAGCAATAAAACGGGACGCAACATTAACCCACGTGCGCATGTGGATTTCAAACCCGCAACCTAGAGGTGGAGTGCTTGTGATAAAGCGTTGGGACGCCTTAACCACTCGGCCATCGCAGCCCGTCTGACATGCAAGCTCCAAAATTTAACAAACTAAGTAAAAACGTCGTCGGATTTGAAATAATAAACATTCTGGACGCACCGTTTTTCGGCTTGGTAATTGAGAAATTACTTCCGTGAACACAGCAGAGGATTTTAATCCTCCAGTTTGCATAAAATATGTCGTTTTATTATTCTTCAGAAGGGTATGGTTCCTAAAATTCGTGTTTGTGGAGTTTCTACTAGTAAAATTTCATTTGCTGCTTGTATAAACACGAGGATACTTTTCATAGAGCTACGGATTTTTGTAACATTTGCTTAAGTTAGATTAACGATTTGTATTTCACAACAACTTCGTTTCTTACGAATGCGCAAAAACCTGGCGATACTTTATGCCATATCCACCGTGTCGCAACTTTCTGTAGGAAATCAATTCAAAACCGTACGTAAGCATGGCCTTTTTAACAGAAATTACGTCGTACTCAATTTCAAATTATCATAAGAGAACGACCCTGATATGTGTTTAATCGTTGCGATAGAAACAAATTTTAAATGTCGTTTTGGTTTGGTTTATTTTGTATAACGTCCTATTAACAGCTAAGGTCATTTAAGGACGGCCTCCCGTGCGTGCGACATGTATGCGTGTGATGAGTGCGTATGTGTGTTTTGGGAAGGCTGCGGTATATTTGTGTTAAGTCTCCTTGTGATAGGCCGGATCTTTTGCCGATTTATAGTGCTACCTCACTGAAGCATACCGCCGAATACACCCAGTAGCACACCCCACCCGGTCACATTATACTGACAACGGGCGAACCAGTCGTCCCACTCCTAATTTGCTGAGCGCTAAGCAGGAGCAGCAACTACCATTTTTAAAGACTCTGGTATGTCTCGGCCAAGGGACAGAACCCAAAGCCTTCCTCACAGGGGCGAACGCTCAACTAAAGGCCAAAAGTGAGGCATTGTCAAGGGAGACATTATGAAGAAAAAAGTTGTTAAGAAAGAGGAGAAAAGATAAGATCCCAAGTGTAGTCGCCTCTTACGATCATGCAATGGGGGCAGCAGGTACAATTCGTACGCCCTACCTGCAGGGCACTTTAAATGTCGAGGATGGTTACCGGGAAAATAGTTATTTTCATAAAATTTATTGTAGGCATATCCAACAGTACGTTTATTTTAAGACAACCTAATTAAAATATAAATGGTCATTCTCACTACGTTACATGAACATCTAACAACATCCCATAAGGGATCACGTTCTGATGACCTTGCACCGTCTTTTTTAATGGATATATGAATAAATATTAAAATCATTTTGTTTTTAAACAAAATTCTACAGTAGACCTGGTGGTTTGTGAGTGACAATAACTTCAAAAGCAATCACCGCGTGACGAAATATTGTTTAACGGCGTTCCGAGGAAAGTATTCCATTTTATCTACGTCTCAGATACCAGAGGTCGGATAGTTACATGGACGTCAGAATAAACCAAAATTTGACACAGAAAGTACACACACAAAAAAAACTCACAATATTTTGACCAAAAAAATCCAAATTTTTCCGACACCAAAATATCCCAATTTACGGTATGTGTATTACAGTCAGCAAAATCATAGACAGCACATGTAGATGTGCATTAAGTACATACATGAATGCACGTATATGGAAGCTACAGGTAAGTAATTGGACAGCTAAAGGTGCGATATTGAATGAGCACATACTTCTGCAAAGCAATATCACGAGTATTTAACAAATGTGACACAGCCTTTTTTGTCATAACTCTCCAAGTATATCTGGTATGTAGATGTATATACCCAGTGTCAGATTTCCCATAAACTACAATTGTTCCTTAAGGTTAGAATCAGAATGCTTACATTAAACATACATATATATGTATACATATTCAAACACTTTATTGAGAGCGCATCACCTGCATTAATTCGTATTTCGATTTTTATCATTATCAAAATGACACCAAAATCTAATCGAGCTTATTCCTCAAACCTGTAATGCATCAATTTGTTTAATGTACCATACATTACCTGCTTTTAAACAAATTGATGTAAAGTTATAGGTACTCCTTGTTGCAAAACTTGTTATCTTTTTAAATCGAATGTCTAATGATTTCATATTGAAAAGAAAATTCTTGCTAAATAATCATTAGCTCAAACCGTATAAAATGGTAAAAAAGCACAATATTGATTTCATCGACTAGAATATATTTTTCGGTTAAGAAAACGAGTACGTTTCATTTATTGATAAAGTGAGTATTACTGAATTGATCTGAATATTTCACATTATATGATATAGTAAACTGTTATTTACCTATACAGTGTCCTGAGTTCCTTCTACACGACGTCTCATTACAATTTATAGGACAGTCCTGATCACATGCATTGCCGTACTTTCCAGTAACGCATTCTGAAAACATAAGAATACATGATTGATCATTATTTGTTTGCCTGCTATCGCCATTTATCAGTTTCAATTGCACGAGTTATAACACGTTATTGTTATTATGTAAGACGAACTAATTGATTCAATGAAAAATGCCATGTTCTTAAACTATTGAAACGCCTTCTCATGTTACCAGAATATTGAAATTTGTGCTAATGACACATATATATTTTCGATCATCATAAACATGAATCACTCATACGTAATATAGCTATCAAAAAAGAACGATATCGTATAAATCAATAACAGCCTTGAACATACATTTTCTCTTTTAAAGTCAGTTTTAGTTCAGATCTTAACCGATCTCATGATATATTTGCAATATCATTCAGACATGGTCGTTATTGATTAAACAGTAACTCACCTGTACAGGACCCTGTGTCCCGTTCACATGTGTCCTTACAATTTCCTGAACAGTTCTGAACACAGTTAGCACCGTACTTTCCATGAGAACAGTCTATAAAATATTATATTTCTCAACAGCAAATGGTACTTAAACACATATCATCGTTGTGTCGTCATTTGAATGTCACAGAGTTATCAACTTAATTACCATAATTAGTTAAACTAGTGTATTTTTTTAATAACTCTCATGTATTCTATTAATAACTCTCATGTGTTATATTAATAAATTTCTCAACAGATAATGAACTCTCCAATATCAAGACAAAGAGGCTGTACGTTCAAGTAAGATATAAGCCCAAAACTTATGTAAAGCATTGAGCAGTCTGAGGCGCCTAAGACTGCTCATTATTGTACACGATAAACAAGTTTGGCTTATACTCATTACGTTGATGACTGTAAGGCCTGCATTGGTATCACTGTGTTTAAATATGCAATACTATTATCTAATTTATAAAGTTGTTGATTACCATGACAGTTCCCGTTATCTTTCTCGCATAAACTATTCAGGCAATTTCTAGAACAATTCAGTTCACATTTGTCCCCGTGCTTCTGGGGAACACAATCTATAAAAAATGGAAATAAAAGGAAAATCATAATTATTAATGCATCATATCTGGAGATGGACTTTCATATGATAGGTTATCCTCGTTGTATCTAACTTATTCGTTTTAGTCAAATGTTTATTGACTATTGTGAAAAGGTCCTCATACTTGTGTATATGAGAATATGTGTAGTCAATCCTGTATAGTGATTACACTGTATCCCAGACTGATTTTCACAGGTAAGTTAGGACTATGTAACTTGTGATTCTAATCTCAAACCCAACGTAAGGTCACTGAAGTGTAAATGCATGCTCTCAAGTAAGTTCACCTGTGTGTGCGGCCATTGCAACCGGAGAAAGGGACCGGTCAAGAGGCGTTATGCCCATAAAATGCAGGGAGCTGGGTGTTCCAATAGTTTATTAGGACCGAGTGTCCTAAGGAAGCCTATAATTAAGCCAAGTATACAGTATCATACAAGTGGAAGGTAGTATATGGAAACTGCATAAATTAAGTATAGACACTTGATGTGTGCCTTGGTCCAGGAGGTGCAGTGCTGTACATACATTTAAATCTTTGGAAGCAGACTGGAGATAACATCGAAACTTTGTGTTCGCAACTTGAGGAATAGACTTTCATAGCACGGTTACGTGGGATAGTTATATAAGGACAACAATATATAATTATTTAGTTATGTAGGTGATATAAATGCATAGGTGTACTGTGTTATAGCGTCGCGTTAGTGGTTATGTTAGCATTGTATATGTTGTACATGTAGGTAGCTTATTTCTTAAAATTTTGTTTATAATAAATATTTGTTTGCATATATTTCTGTGTTGTGAAGTCTATCAGCTGATAAGTGAACTGGCCTTTTTGTCTCTATCAATAAGCATTTTTCACGGAGTGCAATGTATTCTTCAATGTAACAAACGTTGATAATGCATTTATTAACGAAAAGAATATTAATGGATTAGTAGAGGCAGTCAATAGTATATAATATAGTAGACTGTTATTTACCTATACAGTCTCCTGAGCCCCTTCTACACAACGTCTCATTACAATGTTTAGGACAGTCCTTATCACATGCATTACTGTACTTTCCAGCAACGCATTCTAAAAATATAATGCATAATAGATCATTACTAATTTTTTCCAGCTATTACTTTTGATAATTTCTATTTTCATCATAACATGTAATAGTTACCATATCAAAGACAAATTAATTGATACAATGAACAAATGCCGTGTTCTCGGAATATTGAAGCGTGACAGACAGGCACGTAATCGATCATCGTATTCGTCAATCAATCATTCGAAACATAGCTATAAGACAACGATGCCTGCCATACACTGTACCAATAATCGCCATGGACTTTGATCTTATTATTTTTATGAAATATCAGAACTATTATTCAGTCATAGCCGTAAGATTATTTTGGTACATAATATCTAAATTAAACAGTAACTTACCTGTACAGGATCCTGTGTCCCGTTTACATGTGTCCTTACAATTTCCTGAACAGTTCTGTTCACAGTTAGTACCGTACTTTCCAGAAACACAGTCTGTAAAATATAATGTCGCAATAGAAAATGATACTTCAACTCATATCAACGTTTTATCGTTATTTGAATATCTTAGCATTATCATCTTAATTTCTCTAACTTGTTTAATACAACGATGAATAAGGTTTACAACCACACAATTATCAATTTAATTTTTTTGTATGATTTTGAATTATAAGTATAATGATAATCATTACCGAAGATGTGTCACTGTCATGGACGGTGCAAAGCAAAAATCCAGTATTTAACTCCGAGATGAATTAAAACCTTTTCATTCTAAATTTATATAAAGAGAAATATTGTTCGGATACAGATAAATGTAGTGTTTTATTTATCATTGATTCAGACACTTGATAATAAATAGAGGATATCTAACAGTGTCTTCAGTAATACCAAATATAATTCACGAGTGGGGCTAATATTAAATAATATCAAAATATAAGCCACACGAGTGAAATATATTTGGTATTACTGAAGACACTGTTAGATATTCTGTTAATTGCATTTTTTATCAACGAAAAACCTACCCCGTATGCTAACTAGGCCTACAGCGATAATTTGTAAACAAAAAAAGTAGTTCCCCCTGTCCAGGTGCTGACATATATGTCGGGCTTTCTGATTGGTCAATTATTTTGATATTTTCTAATCGTTAATTTGATTGGTCAAATCAGCAAAAGTGATATTTTTCACTAGTGAAAAATATCACTTTTATAGAATGAATAATTTTTGAATTTTCACTTGTAAAAATGTAATAAATTGTTATAGTCTCTACATGATAATGTTCAATGAATACATAAAGCAAATAAATGAAATAGGTCATTCAATGAAATATTTTCAACACGTAACCTGTGGCAGCGTAAAAGACAAAATTTCGACTGAGCTTGTAACGGGACAAATACATACGACAGAGACCATCGTGGAATCTTCATCAAAACATGTATTTAGTATTTGTTATATGTGAAAACAATACACATTATATAACTATTAATAATCTGTCACAACAGTTGAACTGTATTGGCGAACACACACAAACAAACATTTAAAATTTATCTCGATTTATGATATTTTACAGATAACAAATCTTTTAATGCATGCTTTTCTGACTTTTCAAAATTAACGGTCTTAATCGTGATATTTAATATTCCAAATTTATCATTATAAAATCACGAATATGTTCGTAAGTTTGAAAGCCGTAACTCACCGTAACATTTCCCGTTGTCTTTCTCACACAGTCGGTCCTGACAATTTGTAGAGCAGTCCTGTTCACATCTAATGCCGTACTGCCGCGGAACACAATCTTAAAGCATGTAAAATAACGATAACTTCCTTCGTCAAATATGTGTTCTTTTATTATCAATATTTCCTTATGTATCTTTGTCATTAATGTAAACACTGCCTTATTTTGTTGGATGCATTAACCATGGAGTAAGTAGTGAGAATCATATCGCCACTTGACCACCACATTATAACACATTTCCCCGTGACATTTTCACGCAGCATTTCCTAACAATTTGTAAGGCAGTCATAATCGCATGTTTTCATATTTTTCAGGAATGCATTCTGAAATCATAAGAACCTTCCCAAAAATGACTATATTAACGGATCGGACTGATCGCTTTCTTCATTTCATTCCCTTAATATCACCATTTTGATTATTATCTTCATTTAATTATAAGCATAGTAGTTGGATTGTTTCCGTGTATAATAATTACACCGACTATAAACTGTAACTCACCGACACAGTTTCCAGTGTCCTTCACACACAATGATTGATTGCAATTTTTGGGACAGTCCTGATGACATGTACTATTGAACTTCCCGGGAATACAGTCTGAAAATATAAGAGTCCTCTTTAACTTTTTCTTATAGCAGACATTACCGCTCCTTGTTCGTATCATTTATACAATAGCAAATACATAGTGTAGACATTGTACAGTTAAAGGAATCGTTAATCCTTAACAAACACATTGCGATACCACAAAAATTACGGAATAAAACAGCCTTTTGATCGTAAAGATATTGATATTATAATTATCACCTAGATTTCGCATTCTCATGATTTTGCTCGCACACGCTTTCAAAGTAATTTGTAGAGCAATCCTGGCCACAAATAATGCCGTTATTGTCAGCAACGCAGTCCGATAAAAACAAACTAAATATGATTGTTAGCTTCTTAAAATATGTTTTCATTGGTACTTTATATGCGATCATTTTGCATAATGCTATCACTTTGAATATACTGTACATGTACTTTGACTCACTTACATAATAATCCTTATAAACTACGTTTTCTTGCTGACTCGAAAATTTCCTGTCTAAATTCTTATATACAGTCCTGTTCCTTCCATTCTTAATGTTATTGTGTCAGGGTTGAATTTTAATATAATTTGATTCCAAAACTACGTGATAATAAATGGAAACCTCATTGTGTTGCTACCTTGAGCAATTCCAAGATTAAGTCTTTATGCAATCTTCTTACTTCTAATATTAGTGCTGCAAAAAGTTGCAGTCGTATTGAGATAATGGTTAATCAAGAGGAAAATTAATAGAAAGCGTGTTTGTTTCGAAGAACTCGCAAGAGATTTTCATCAATCTTGAATATCCACGTCTTAAAAACGTCCCTTCTTTCAAAAGTTTTTATTTTGCACTTTTTACACTACCGCCTTTCTTCCTATGTTATGAAAAGAACATAATTTTGAAATATCCCAGCGCTTATTTTGCTAAAACTACAACTAGATTCCAAGAGGAAATACGTAATTGCTCGGCTAATGAAATCGGGAGAATTAATTTCTGGTCGACAATATCTGTGTTGAGTTTGGGGGCAATACCTTACGGCAGACTATTAGCATGAGTATTGAAACAAATTGTAACCCTCTCTTGGCCGACTTGTGTTTTGTTTTCAATCGAAGTTGACTATATTTGAGAGCTTACCAGTACAGGTAGCAGAGACCTTTTCAAATTCTTCCATTTTACCTTTACATATACTGACGATGGGGAACAGATATATCATTCATAACTTTTAATCAAGGACACTACAGACAATTTACTACATACAAAATGTACCTCGATCTCTACATGCAACCTTACCAAAAGGGGCAGATTACTAATAAGCTTTACCCGCCATACAAATTTAGTTCAAATCCTTGTTAAGTCTCTTTTCTCAAAATGAGAATTGGGGTGGTGACAACGGAACAATCAGGCATGTAAAGCAGCCTTATATAATTATAAATGATCATGTAATAACCTTTGATTCACCTGTACTGTGTCCTGTGTCTTTTCCACAATTCTTACAATTCCCAGGACAGTTCCGTTCACCTTAACAGATTTCATCATTTCCTCAATGGTATCATTTAACACATAACGAGTGTCATTCTAAAGATATTCTTTGAATCCGAGTCTTTAAATGTACTTTTGTTTGTATGTGTTAGCTGGCTTTTTTAAAGTCCTATTTCTATTTAAAGTACTCAATGGAAATACTTCTCGAAGAAATTATTAACTTCCTCTTTAATATAATCTAAATGCCATACAGAAATATTCTCTTCTAAAAATAAAAAAAAAGTTAGAAACTGTTTCTCACCCTCACAGTAACCGTTGACATTCTCACATAGACTATCCAGGCAATTTGTAGAACAATTCTGTTCACATCTGATACCGTACTTCTGAGGAACACAATCTGATAGCAAATATTGAGATAATAATCATCTGTTCATGATATAGGTTATGATATCAATATTAAGAATAAGTTATATTGAACATATAAAACAAAGACTCATTTCGATTGAATAGTCGTATTCAACCGTCTCTATTCAACCGTCTTCCAAAATAAAAACAATGCAACAAACTGTACTTTCATTCAACAAGATCAATGTTACAGTATAAGGTCAACATGACTGCAGATGAAATTCAGAACTATTTTGTTTACATAAATTGTACAATTTCTAATTGTTCATCTTTTAGTTTTAAGCTTTACTATCAATATAAACTTGAACCGTTCCAATCTAATTAAAATTTAGATGGTCATTCTTACTACGTTAAATGAACATCTAACAACATCCCATAAGGGGTCAAGTTCTGATAACCTTTTGGATTAGCCAATCAAATGAAGACTTTCAGAATCTTGGACATAGCTTGCATAATCTGTCAATTTGTTTTTAGTCATTTCGTTCTAGAAAGCATAAGGCTACAAATTTATGTAACGTAGTGAGAATGACTGACAAAACTTGGATAACTGATTTCGTTTTTCTGCATTTATAACTGCATGATGGTTATCATATTCAGACATGCATTAGAACGGAAACGTATTTTTTTTTATATGTTTCGCCTTCTAATTACTGTGAGGTTGTCACTTTCAGTTTTGCAAAAAGTCAGATATCAACATAATAATATTTTGCACGTGATAATAATTAAAGTATCCTTTAAATGACAATGCTGTTATACCATATATAATCACATTTCCTCATATTGCATAACGTGACGTGAAAATCGTTGATATGCCCTATTGTACTTAGCGTCAAATCATCTAAGTTTGCCGAAGACATTACTAGCCACATAAATCAGATACCTCTAGCTAGAAAACACACTGGCTTTACCTGGTTAAGTTAAATTGCCTGATTTTGTCTGCGGTTGTTTGCTCATTCAAAACTACTATATAATTGGTTTTTGATTCGCTGGCTTCATGTGCTGGATTGTCTATTTAAACTCCATCTTTTTAGACTTTGTTTGGAAGGGAGCGGACAGTTATTGATCTAGTTTATCCCTCCATTACAAGTACTATATATGTGTAAACTTAAAGATGAATGAATGACAAAAAACTATATCAAGGAACCAATAGTATAAAGTAATCAGATATCGGGTACCACAATGATCTATCCGTGAAATATTCTTAATTTCAGAGGAAACAAAGATTTATCTGATTGTACATGTATTGAAATATTCTAAATGAAGTCATTAATTAATCGTTCTTGCTGCAAGTTCATAGCATCAGTAGAGCATTTAAAATGTTATAGTAGTTAATTCAGTGTGCGACGGACATATTTGTATTTTCGTTTTGTTATTGTATATGTGTATATAATGATAACTTACAGAAACAGTCGCCTGTTTGCGAGTTGCAATTACCACCATAACAGGCCTCTGGACACTGATTGCTACAGTTTCCGTCACCGAATCTCCCTTCTTGACACCCTGTTAAAAAGACAAAATTCAAGATTGTTAATCCTCACAGGCGAATTTATTTCATTTTCCAACCAGATTGGTTTTGAACTGATCATCATCTATAATACCCCGATAAACTGTATTATGTTAGAAACATAGAATAATATTTTCTCACACTTGTGACAGAGTTTTCCCGTAGTTTTACTAGTTGGGGATATTCCTGTCCCAACCTAGGGTGGGACAGCTCGTGCTATGACGTCACAATGCAACTGCAGCAATCTCTTGAAATCGAAGGATTTTTTTCTTCTTCAAAAACATATAGTTCGGTTTTTTTTCAACTGGTATTTTAAATAAATTGCATGGAATCAAATAACATAAAAAGAAAATTTTGAATAAATACAATGAATTTTATTTTCATCAATATACACTTTGAAATTCTTCCGGTAAATTAATTTAAGCGAAAACGTCAGTCTGTGTACTCCGAAACACGCTAATATAAGCTTAACGTTAAAGTTAAAATCACCGGCCCCTGTGGTTAGAATAAATACAATGTACCAATGTATAGGTCACTGGAAGTCGTCATCGCTATCACTGAAGACTAAAGCTGGTCTCCTTCGTTTTGCTGGGCGTTTTTGGCTATGGTTATGAATATGAACGTTGAAAGTGCCCCCGTGAATCGTGTCACCGTCAAAAACAGATCTCAGCGTGCTGGAAGTACTAGTGTTTACAGTGTGTTTCGTTGTGCTTGACTGCGTCAACGACTGGAGACCGGATATCCGTTCATTCGGTAAGCAAGGGCGAGTAATTCCACACAACATGTTCGAGACATGCAACTGAGTTTCTGAAGACACAGTTCTGTAATTGTTCAGCGAGTTTGGGTTTTTATGGCCGGTCCAATGCACAGCCTGTGTGTCGGGCACGTTGTTGTCCAGCAGAAGTTGACAGATATGTTTTCTGGCGCTAGTGTTGGTAAGTCGTTTGCCTTCGTCATTCATGTTTGATTTTTTTTATCATTGTTGACATCAGAGATCTCAGTTTATTTACACCAATAGGTCCACTTAAAAACCATTTCTCCTCATCAGTTGGATTGGCCACATGTGTAACCACAGCTAGATAAAATGGATGATGTGGTTGACTTAAACCAGCTGGTCGTTTGTCCGAGAATTTTTTGTAAGTTGTGACTGGACAGCGGTCTTTTTTGTCGGGTAGTTCATACATTTTTTGGGTTTGAATAACGAATATTGGTAAGGTCAGCACCGGTTCTGGTTTTTGTCTGTCTCTCGTTATGTGTTAAATATTCTAAGCCCAAATTGTGATCGTATTTAAGCTCCAAGTCGCCCCAACGCATGGCTCTGTGCTCTTCAGCACCACCTCTCATGGCAAAATGCAAAGTGTTATTCAGCCAAAGGGTATTGATTAAACTAGAGGGTGTGTCATTTCCAAGTTGACCAGCACTGTAAAATTGTTCAATGTCTTTTTGAGTGATTGGGTCAGCTGCTTTAGGTTTATTTCCAAGCCCTTGTTTTTTAGGTCCTTTTGCTTAGATTTCAACGCATCCCTTGTCTTAGAAAAAGGAAACCCTCCAATTATGTTACACTCATACTTGTGTCGTTTCAAATGCCGGTCAAAAGAACCAATCATTCCTCGCAATACTGACGGCTGATACTCCTTGCCATCTTTTTGTCTGACAGAGATGATGAATTGACACAGATATTCATTAAGCTGTTCAGGCGGTATGTTTTGGGGTTCTCTAACCTCATTTTTGGATTCCAGAAATGTTTTCAACAGTTTTATATGGCTCAATGTTTTTCTTGCTGTGTTTTTATTTTCATTTTCATTCAAAAATTTCTTCACATCACCATCATCAATAGGAACAAATCTAGAAGTGGAATCTTGACCAGTTTTGGCAGAATTTGGAAATGAAGGATCTGGGGGTAGGGATGAACCTGTAGCTGCAGAATTCTCAGATTGTATTTGTGCATGACCATTATCTGTGTGAGTAGGTGTATCAAATATATCATGAAGTAGAGAGTGATCATACTTGTCTGCAAGTTCCTCTCCAAATATTTGACCAAAATCAAATTCATCCATGGGCATTCCTTTAACCAGTTCATGCCTGGCAGCACTTACAATATTTCCATCATCTAACAGTTGTATTTTGTACATGGTGTATGTACCCAAGGGTTTTCCAGTGTTTACAATTTTTCCTTTCTTACCACCTGCACCAACAGTCACATAATCACCAATCTTAAATGTTTTTTTTCCATTTCAGAATACAATATGATGAACTGAAGCAGAAGACAGACAACAGGAAGTTGACCGACAGACAGGAAGTGGAAGTAGTGCTGAACGTATTACTGCGCCAACATCTAAAATGGTTTAATTGCTACAGGAAATACTAATTTATGCAATATAAACTCTGTCACAAGTGTGAGAAAAATAATAAATCGCTAGTTATTGTATGGGATAGAGAAATCTCAACCACTCAGGTTTAGATTTTTAGTCCAGGACTCGGCAAGCCTCGTCCTGGACAAAAATCTAAACCTTCGTGGTTGAGATTTCTCTATCCCACACACTAACTAGCGATAGATTCTATTAATCCCATCTAAATATTTAAAATCTTTAATGAGGTGCAACTTAGGAACACTTATATTTTCTAACCATTAATGATATTTTAGTTTACAAATAATCAGCGGCAAATAACTGTATATTTGGAAGTAAACAAAATAGCGGACAGACAGATCACCGGATAGCTGTATTTGAATTTTAGGGTCCTTCCCGATTATGCAAGAGGACATTAGTGTCAATTTAACATAAAAAGACTAATTATTCTTATCAGCATTAAATTTAGTAAAAAAAACAACATATTTTCACACCTATTCAATAAACCTCAAATGTATGATTTCAGGTATACATGTACATACTGCTGTTTTACCCATTCCCTATTTTTGTGGTATATGTAATGACATCACTGACTCAGTATTATATTTTGGTATGTTTAAGCATTAGAGCTATCAAAAATAAGCTGCTTACGCAACGCTTACGTATATCTGGACGTTTATGTTAGGGAACATTCATTAATGTATGAATCTGAGACATGTTTTATTATTTAATTTTTCATTGTCATGCAAATAAACTTTAATGAATTTTGAATTAGGAAGACATTTACATGTAACCTCGTTTACAGATGTGTATACAGACGCTGTTACGAACATCATTTTAACGTTAATACATGTATCGTTGTCGCCTTCACGCTTTAACACTTTACCATAACTACACGTGTTAACGTACACAGGTACATGTACTTACGCAAATTATCGCTTTGGACAACTGTTATAAAAAGAACAGAAGAAAGTATTATGTCACGCTTCCATATTTTTTATCTTTTTATTAATATATATATATATTTATTTTCACAAATCAATTATCGGACACGTTTCGGAAAGACAATAATCCTACGTTTTTGCAATCCTGAGACATCGTAGAAGAAATTAATGGCAATTTGTCTTTACTTCATACAGGAATGTAATCCATGTAAAATCCATTACAAAACAAAAACAAACAAATGAAACCGATGGAATGTACCTCGAAATCCTCCAAACAAACGCCTCGAGCTCACCAGATCTCGAATACAGACCAATTGCCAGCCTTAGATAGTAGTTGGGATGAAAACGACGACGAGGAGGCTGTCAGGATTGAAATAAGCCCAAGGTTGGAGAAAAGCATTAAAAAGGAAACACAAGAAGAAAAAAATGACAACCAACGCCAATAAAAATAATTTAAAAAAAACCTAGATCGATTTTATTTCTGCATGAAAACGAACAAATGTAAAGAAAACTATTCAAATGTTACTACGCATGTGGGTTAATGTTGCGTCCCGTTTTGTTGCTCATTAGTGTATTCATGTAAAAAATACATTGTTGTACATTGTTGCAACTTGTACATTCCAATGACGTCACATTGTTTACAGATCCCGCGTTGTGTCTGCACTGCCTGACACGAAGGCTTCATTCTGTGTTTTTTTTAGTGTTTTTGTTAGTTTTCTTACAATTCAATTGATCATGTATGATTAAACAACCCCAATCAATATGAGGTGTGAATGTAATTTTAAGTTTAAACGGCATGTTGCGAAAAATACTTCAACTTTCACTTTGACAGCGCATTCGTGATCGGAGCTTCGATCGGCTGTCATGGCAACGACGAGGACGGTGGTTTTATCACAGTGTCGAATTTACAAACTTGCATGTACAGCCGAAAACGTCTAACTATACCTAATGTCTTTGGAAATCATCTGTAAATAATTACTTGAATTAATTACGATCCATTGCTTTCGTTTATTGACGTTTGTTCTTTTCTATATGCCGATTTCGATACTTAAAACACTGAAGAGTTCCAATATTGGAGAATGAACATTAACACTTGCTCTATAAATCGTCCTAGAGCACCCGACTACCCTAAATCAATAACTATGAAACAGGTAAGAGCGTGAAGGTAATTGTATGAGAACAACGAAAAGTGCTGTACATTCTTACGAAAATGACAAACATCGTCAAAATTACTTAAAAAGTAGTCAATTAATCGGCACTTCGTCAATTAAGACCAGTTTATAACGCCGTTATGTAACCATACTTGAATAAATAGAAGAATGTACAGCACTTTTTCTCGGTTTCTTAGCACGATGAATAAGTGCATCATATTTGTTTGTACGACAAAATACGTTGGTCGGGTGCTCTGGCCATATTTACCGACCAAGTGTTAATGTAGTCCTTCGTGCCGGTCACGTGACCACGCGAGAACAGGAGAACCGACGAAAACATCCCGATAAAGACGTTGGACACCTAACATTAAAATCCGATCAAGAAAACAAACAGAACTTACCGGGAAATCATTAAATATTGAATTTATATGAAAACATGACGATTTTTGTTCTTTTTAATTATAAATGCAACATTAACCCACATGCGTAAAAACAAGAGGCGCTTGAATTCGAAACGTCTTTACGTTCTGACAGAAACAACGATTAGGTTTATTAAATGAATAATAAAATTCTGATGTTTTTGGCCTGCTAGGCTCAATGTGACAAGCAAGTTCTAACCTATCCAGCTGTTTATTTGCACAGTTATACAGTACGATTTGTTACAATACCCGTTTACTTCCTTTTTTGATACGATCTCGGTGTCAATAACAAGATTATAGCATGGTATATAAAGCCTCTGCTAGCATGTCGGTTAGACCAGATTTCGACAACTGAACAGGCAACACAACAACATAGATCAATAGGTACGGGTAACGACGAGTTGAAGTAAGGTAACATACTGTATACGTAACTGAGATAGTACTTTCCCCCAGTCTCGCTCTCCTCACGTTTAGGTCTCACACAACCTATTCAGCCATAACATATAGTAAAATAATTAGTTGTGTGAGACCTTAAAGGAATTGACACGTGAGACCTTAACATACGGAGCCTGCTGTAGTGCGCAGACGCTGTACCGCGTGCTCTGGAGGTGCTCTGTTCTGAATATTGGTACCTGGGTCTGACTGCGACTGTGAGACGCGATGTGTTCTAGCTGGTGTATGTGTGCGCTGGTAAGTGTTGTACGATTGATGTTCCTTTGAGCGGACATACGTAGTCTGGTATTAGAGTACTAATAGACAGAGAAATGGGTTTTAAGAAAACTGTGCATTGTACGTCAATGTACCTGCTCACATAGACGATACTTTGCAATAAGAAAATAAATATCTAGTGTTGTTTAGTTAAGAGGTAGTGAGTAGCTATAGGTAGATACATTTCTCCCTTGATCTATATTTATTTTATATATGTTAAACTTGTCAATTACTTCTGCACAGTAAAGGTGCATATGTATATATCATTGCAACCATTCTTTGAGCAAGGCATGTTCAGAATATATTTTTGTATATATCGGCAGTTGTGAGGACCCATTTAAAATACAAATCGGGGAAACCAAGAAGTCACTTTGGTACGGGTCCCCTGCACATTACACTACTGGTAATGAGTATGCAAAAGACTCAAGCGAATATTTTAGCCATCATAATGAGAGGGGCGGAGCACCGGGTCCCTATGCCAATTTATCTATGTTTTCTTTATATGTATTTATACACCTTATTTAACCCCGGTCAATATATGGAGTTGCTAGAGATGATAAGAAGGTGGTACATATTTACCAGACAGGCTGTAGCAAGGTATACAAACACCTGTAAGTTTAGCTAGGTTGATACCTGGATCAGCCTTCCAAAGCGATGGTTCATCAGTATTTGCTTTGGATCATTTAAAACAAATAAAGTGGCAAAACATTCCCAAACTTCAGAATGTTCCCTTATTATACGTCCTGATGTACGTATGCGTATACGTCAGCGGCTGATTTTGATAGCTCTAATTATATACTCAGACGACACTTTGTGAAAACAGAACTAGAAGGTAGATCTTCTCTGTAGCTCGATCAGTTGAGCATAAGATTATTAAGCAAGATAATCTTGGTATCACTAACAGAAGGGGTGGTTTAGATTGAAATATAATGAACTCCGTTTCATGGGTATGCACAGCAGATTCGGGTTTGAAAACACTATTTCATATTGGGAAATATACCTTTTAAGTAAAGAAACGATTGTTGTTATACACCACTTCACCTAATCATGTATTAGAGTCAATATTAAACAGAATCATACTCACCAAACACCTGTACCTCGCATAACTCCAGAAGAGAGTAATTACTATACCAGTTGTATCGTTTTGGGTTGTTTCTATAGTTGTACACGGTCACATACTGACCTACATACGGGCACTGGTGTGTCACCACCAGCTTTACATCATCTCTAGTACTACTAGTGTCCTCGTAACAGAGGACACCGTCTGTTGGCGCAGTAGTTGTATTGGATACGTGAAGCTGGTATCCTGCCAATCTTTGCTGAAAATCATCTTGAAAGAAAACAAAAATCCGGAGGTAGATAACCATTTTAAAAGGCATGAATGACGATAAACGTCAATGTAAAAGTCGAATATTACCAATCCAATCTTACATCTTAATTGGATTGTTCTTTTTTGAAGTCATCGTCGCTTCACCAATATCAATTTTCTTAGCATCACAGGGATATCTTTCTGTGGGGTGATAGGTAATATTTGATACATCACGTTCCTATCACGCATTTCTCTACTGGTAATCGGTTATGACAGGAAGTTGTTACTGGTTCTCGTACAATTAATCACTGGCAGTCAAAGAGTCAAAGAAAATGTTAAATTTGATCGTCTGCCAGACGAAAGACATTGTTAATTCATACTCAAGTTCAAACAATAGTCATCAAAATTATCAAAATTATGCATATATTCCATATTTGATAAAAACACAAGATATAAGATAAGTATATAATCTTTACAGCAGTAAGGAACTTGTCTGTTTTTGTCAGTCCGTCTGTCTGTGTAGTTAGTATTCCTTATTGCAGAAGGAAAAAGTATGTTGTTAAGTATTTCTTCAAAGAAAATGTTCGTCAAACCGCTCTAATATGTGATCATTAATATAAAATTTCTTCCGGGAAGAAGATATTGTTAACTCAATGTTTTGAATTTCAAATTATGTTCAGTTTAGATAGAATGTAATGATATACTCGAAGAATTAACAAAAAAACAAATAAAATGTATCTCGACAAAGGGAAATATTGGTACTATGGTCAACTTCACATTTCACTTGCTTTCAAATATTCTAAACAAGTATGAAAAAGTCAAAATCAAACAGAAAATCCGATAACGGAAAATACCCTGGCGCATTACATTGTTAGATACATTCTACTGCACTATACAATACACTGTTGGTACGATTTCTAGCATATTTTGTATATGTGTATGGAGTGTTGTGTAACATTGATGTTTTCAGCATATTGTGCGTATGTATGGAGGGATGTTTGAAACATTGATATTTTTTCTTGCATATTTTGTATGTGTTTATGGAGTGATGTGTATAAGATTGATATGATTTCTAGCAAATTTTGTATGTATGTATGGAGTTATGTGTACAATATTGATGTGATTTCTAGCATATTTTGTATGTGTGTATGAAGTGATGTGTATAAGATTGATATTATTTCTAGCATATTTTGTAGGCATGTATAGCTATAAGTGGATAATAAAAATGGCATATATAATACAGAAATTAGAAAACATGAATGTTTTTCAAGCAAAGTGTTTGAAGGTGGGTGGGTGCATATGTGATGCAGTGTGTGATTGGTTATGCAGTAACTGATCTGGTTTAGATGTGTAGGAGTGGTTTAGTTTATTTTGTTTAACGTCCTATTAACAGCGAAGGTGAGCAAGTCATATATATAATGTATGTATATTGTATTGCTGAAAAACTGAATAAAAAGTGAACTATAAAAAAATATATACTGTTGGATACATTCTACTTACCTTAACAAGACCGTTAATCTCATTCTATTTCACAATGCATACACTTTGATGATCCGGATATACCTTGCAATTTTTTTCATTTTGTTCTATAGATAGTGACTATGTGTTTTATTTAAATGACACATATACTCTATGTAAACCCGACATCAAGAACTCCACAGTCTCTATGACATCAGCAGCTTACCCAATCTTTAATCATTGCATAGCCAGCAAGAACAACTTACAATTCTTTGTCTGGCGATTTCAATTTTTCAATTGTTAATTATTCTTTTCTACATGTAGAAAGTGTGATCCCAGCTTCAAGTACCTGCAATGCTAATATATCCGAGATGAATCGATACATAACGCAAGACTTCGCGAGATGGAGGTTGATGGTGACAATGGCAAAGTTTCAAAGTCGAAATAATTATCTCATTTGGAGATATTCTATAGCGTTGTGACATCTGAAATCAGACATATTTGATGTTTGCCTGGCGATTCAGGAACAAAGTTCTCATATTGAGAATTTCCCATGCTTAAATTTGACCTAGATGTATGGTGTTGTCATTAAAACCGACGAAGCTAAATGTCCTGGAACACATAGTCTCATACTCTCGGACTTTTCAAGAGACTCAAACTTATAATTTGTTTATATTTTCCCCTCGTTTTTTCGGCGTTGCGTTACCATGGCGGTTCCCTTATATCATCGAAACTCTCGACTATTGTCTGGAGACCGAATATTTTTTGATATTTTACTTAAGAATAATTTATATGAATATATCATTATTCTGTTGTTTACAGTTCAAATATTGTTTGTGTCCTAGTGATATTAATTAAGTACCTCGTAAGTTACCATTATAAAGGAATGTGCTGTTTAAATGAGTTTGATAATGAGTGTGATCTAATCGAATTAACTTAATATTAAATTAACATTTTCGGCAGTGACACCAAACTCACCTCTGTAGTAAATTTTTATCCTAGTAATGGTCATCAGCTCTCCCAGATCAACACGCCACCAGGCCGTGTTCTGAAAGTCCTTCGTATGTGTACAGCAACCATCATCGAAGTCTGTACAGTTATCCACAACGTTACGGGCTTTATATTTAGGGTTCCCCTGGTCACTACTTTGTTCTGTTGCTTTAAGTATGGCGACGTTACCTGCAATAAATGAAGTATTAGCTCATACCTTATGAATTGAAATTAACGATGTTTCTGACATATCTAATCATATTACTTTTTCTTGTCTTGAAGTTGTCATAAATGATTTTAACTTAACCGAGATTCCAATATGATAATTTGTTATCCTTCGATGTGTTACAATAAGTACCCTCCTTATTGCATTTGCAATATCCGACTATTTTGATAACTAAATGCACGTTAATGGCATATATATTTTGCATCCCGTATCAATTCATGTCACATTTCAAATGCATACAAAACATTCTAAAAACATGCATTAACCATTCATTTAGATTGAATTTCATTACTATTTCATATTGTTGTATAGAAACATATTCAGGTGAGGAGAGAAATGGTATGTGCCCCAATTAATGATCAAATTCTCAGCGAGTTAATTCTTTCATCCTTCATGGATAGCGCTAATGAATAATTCCTGGCTATTATTCATGCAAAGTTAATTTCGCTTCTGAAGTACCTCAAACACAAAAAAAAAATATAATAAAACCAACAAAAAACATGTGAAGTATGTTCTGTGATAGGTGGTGAATAGTCTGTAATCGCTGTAACATCTAGCACATGCGCACACGCCACACACATGCATTTCGCACGCACGAGAGGCCGTCCTTAAATGACCTAAGCTGTTGATAGGACGTTAAGCAACGGAAACCAAACCAAACGTCTTAAGCCGAAGTTTCAATATGATATATTGTCTACCCCCTTTTTCATGACGTTCTTTCCATATTACATTAGCGATATCAAACTGTTTTTGTTATCTGAATTTACACGGTTGGTGTAGAACATAAACTGTCACATTAATTAACCACACGTTTAAAACGCATAGAAAATATTACGCCGAATAATGTAGGTCTCAAATAATCCATTAATTAATGTCTGTTTCAGCACCATTTCCTATTTCATCATCTCTCCCGGTTAAGGTTCAACATTTCAGCGTGCTCAAATTTTAAAGAGATGTTTATATTTTAGATAGGACAAAAAGGCAGTTAATGGTTGTAACGAAATGAGTTGATATAGTTAAGTTAATTAAAATAGATTCAATAAAAGTTAATCAAACAGTACGTATCAGAGGAAGCCGTCAATAGTCAACTCGTCCCCTCATGAAGGCGAAGGGAGGAGAGTAGAACGTCATTGGAAAAGGGAATATAAAGATTTCATTTGTATTTGAGAAAAAGTGGAGAGACGGAGAGTGAAGGGAGTGAGGATAGCAGATATTGCAACAGTGAAGTACTGATAAACTGCCGACCAATGTAACACAACGCGAGGTATGAATAAACTTTACAAACAACACACACACAGAACAAAAAAGAGTGGTGTTGTGGTTTGGTTTGGTTTGGTTTATTTTGTTTAACGTCCTATTAACAGCTAAGGTCATTTAAGGACGGCCTCCCGTGCGTGCGACATGCATGCGTGTGGTGAGTGCGTATGTGTGTTTTGGGAAGCTGCGGTTTGTTTGTGTTAAGTCTCCTTGTGATAGGCCGGATCTTTTGCCGATTTAGAGTGCTACCTCACTGAAGCATACTGCCGAAGACACCCAGCAGCACACCCCACCCGGTCACATTATACTGACAACGGGCGAACCAGTCGTCCCACTCCTAATTTGCTGAGCGCTAAGCAGGAGCAGCAACTACCATTTTTAAAGACTCTGGTATGTCTCGGCCAGGGGACAGAACCCAAAACCTTCCTCACAGGGGCGAACGCTCAACTAAAGGCCAAAAGTGAGGCATTGTCAAGGGAGACATTAGGAAGAAGAAAGTTGTTAAGAAAGAAGAGAAAAGATAAGATCCCAAGTTTAGTCGCCTCTTACGATCATGGAA
Organism: Pecten maximus; assembly: GCF_902652985.1. Taxonomy (NCBI): domain Eukaryota; kingdom Metazoa; phylum Mollusca; class Bivalvia; order Pectinida; family Pectinidae; genus Pecten; species Pecten maximus. The sequence goes on from NW_022979523.1 coordinate 129,962, forward strand.
TGGGGGCAGCAGGTACAATTCTTACGCCCTACCTGCAGGGTGGTGTTGTGTTACATGGTCGAAGAAACTAATATCATTTACTTAACATGCTGTAACGTTGATTCTTAAAATGAACATTAAACTTCACAACTACATTAGAAAGATAAACACTAATGTTAAGATATATGTGTGTATAAATTGTGTTTATTTATATAACTGCTCATTAAGATTCATACCAGTAGGGCTAAAAGTGCCAATAAATAAAAACATGGACTAGCTGTATAAATGTTTTTCTTCCGTTTTTTTTTTATTCACAGTGTTACGTGCACCGGGGTACAACCATATAAGAGCTGTCCACGCTCGACGTTGCTTAACTTCGTTACACAGACAAATCACTCAACCGCCCAGCTAAAAATGCTAGCTATTGGACTATGCAGCTGAAATGTCCATATCAATGAATCATTACAATAGGTGAAAAGCAAATATGTTCTTCATATCAATGTTTAAAGTTTTTATATGCTTCCCGTCGATATATGAACTCATATATAACGTATTGCTACTGTTGGGCCGATGACAATGATTAATGCTATACCTATATACATGTATCCATAGTGTTATGTATCATTGTCAATACACATTATCGTTGGTTGGGTCTTGAAAGATACTTTTGAATATGTCCACGGTATTATTAATTAAAGTAAACAAATGTTATATATTTGTATTTAAATGTATTACATGAACGATCTACCAACATTTCGAAAATTAATTAAAAATCAATAATAACTTAATATTGAAGCAGTCATTACTGTATACATAGTTACATGATGAATGACTGGCAAACGTGGAAGTGATTAATGTCGGCTATTGCGAAACAACAAACTGAAAAACTCATTACTGAACTGTCCAATCAGGAAGTAAAATAACCTAAATCACATTTAGTAGTAAAAACTATAAACATGTACGTTATTTAGTTTTTACCAGTTAAAGTTTGCATATAAAGTACTTACTTTCAGATCTTATAGTATAAAATATCACGAACAGGACCAGGATCACCTCCCTTCCTAACAATATCTGTCCCGTCGCCATTCTGAGTTTAATGGCGACTCCACACCAACAAGGAAGTTAAATGTACAGTGTTTAGGGTTCATGATTCCTATATTACATGACTGTTTTTGACGAGGTGTATTTTATAATAACACATACTTGTTCCAAAACAATGAGTCCAATATCTACATAAACGATGCACTTCATTGCAATACCACCATACAATATATACACACAGAGTTCTGTTAACATTAGACTAAAAAAACTGCCGATATTTAAACAATGAGGTTTAAATGTTTTGATTGCAATCTAGCTGTTAATAATGCCTTTTTGTAGGCTGCCGATTTGACAATGATTTTTTTTTATTTCTGCTTTGACTTTAAAAATTGGTTTGGTTAAGTTTATTTTGTTTAACGTCCTATTAACAGCTAAGGTCATTTAAGGACGGCCTCCCGTGCGTGCGACATGCATGCGTGTTGTGAGTGCGTATGTGTGTTTTGGGAGGCTGCGGTATGTTCGTGTTAAGTCTCCTTGTGATAGGCCGGAACTTTTGCCGATTTATAGTGCTACCTCACTAAAGCATTCTGCCGAAGACACCCAGAAGCACACCCCACCCGGTCACATTATACTGACAACGGGCGAACCAGTCGTCCCACTCCAAATACGCTGACTTTAAAAATCAAGTGTTCTTGTCATGATAAAAAAACGACTCTCACATAAACAACCATATTATATCTTTAATTATGAAGTTGTATCAAATTGCCCTAATTGTTCAGGCCTGTCTATCTATGGACATTCTGTTCTCTTATCTTTGTTTAGATATGTTTACCGTGCATTTGGATTGTACCAGTATCTTATATAATATCTAACTGTATACGGTGATTGTCTTAAAGTCCTCATACCTCTGTATAGAATGATATGTGTAGTCAACGAATACAATGATCAAATCGTATACAAGGGTTTGATTTCGACAGGTAAATTTGCACTATATTACCTGTGAGTCTAATCGCAAACCCAAAGTAATGTCATTGTAGCGTAAATCATGCTTCCAAGTACGGTCACCTGTATGTGCGGCCATTTCTACAGAAGACAGCCACCAGACTTGTCACTCTACGATCTTCCAATTTTTGCCCCGCAGGTAGGGTGTAAGAATTGTACCGGCTGTCCCCATTGCATGATCGTAAGAGGCGACTAAATTTGGGATCTCATATTTTCCTTTCTTTCTTAACAACGTTCTTCTTCCTAATGTCTTCCTTGACAATGCCTCACTTTTGGCCTTTAGTTGAGCGTTCGCCCCTGTGAGGAAGGCTATGAGTTCTGGTTTGGTTTACTTTGTTTAACGTCCTATTAACAGCTGACGTCATTTAAGGACGGCATCCCGTGCGTGCGAAGTGCATGCGTGTGGTAAGTGCTTATGTGTGTTTGATAGGCTGCTGTATGTTTGTGTTTAGTCTCCTTGTGATAAGCCGGATCTTTTGCCGATTTATAGTGCTACCTCACTGAAGCATACTGCCGAAGACAACCAGCAGGACATCCCACCCGGTCACATTATACTGACAACGGGCCAACCAGTCGTCCCACTCCCAATATGCTGAGCGCTAAGCAGGAGTAGCAACTACCATTTTTAAAGACTCTATGGGTTCTGTCCCCTGTCCGGGACATACCACAGTCGTAAGTACTTACTTTCAGATGAAGCTCAGGACCATGATCACACCTTTTCTTTTTACTATATTCCTCGCCGCCATTTCTGAGTTTAATGGCGACTGTACACTAACAAGGAAGTAACATGGAAATTGCTAAAGGATTAAGATAAAAAAGAAATTGGACAACATGTATTTCGTTATTACTATAAAACATGTCTGAAACACCTATAGGTACGTGAACCTAATACTACCTAGTAATAAAAGCTTACAGCATGTACACGTCTATTTCCAGTAGGCGTGCATAAACAAATGTTAAGTTTGCACTCTAGATATTCAATATCATTACTAGGTATTTGTCTTGTTATTTAAGTCTGGCGATTGGACAATGATTAATATCCGTGCTTTGAAATTAAAACACTACTGTTATTATGAAACGTACTAAGTTACAAAACGAATATTATTGTAACATTATAATATATAATAGCTAACTATATACGCTGATATTAATGTGCGTTCGGATTGTAACATACTATCTAACATCTAACTTTATAAAGTGATATTAATTAGCGTTTAAATTGTACCATTATAATAGCTAACATATCACTGTCGGAGAATATAATTGAGATAGGGCATGTTTGGTACCGTACTTTAATTTTTCCCCACATGCATATTTTGAAAATTTCTTATAATAACGGGAGGCAGCTCCTTATATAGTAGTCTCTGTATATATAAAAGAGAAAGACATATGTTTTGATATTAACACTATGTGTAATATTTGCCTATATGTCGTGAGTTAATCAAATTCAGGTAATATACCTTTAACTGTTTTATTTTTATTGTCATTACCGTAATGATAAATGTCTGTCATTTGTGATGCGCGGTAAATTACAGTATATGTTGAGTCTAGTAGAAAACGTCACTTTTGTCCACGTAGGACCCAAGGGGGTGGGGACTTTACATTTCCAAAAAAATGGCTGGTCTCTAGTCATAAAAAGTTACTCAAAATTTCAGTGGGAAATCGTTTCATTGTTTCTTAGATAAGTTGAAGAGGTTACCTGTTTACAAACTGACGATGCACGACACATGACGACGGACAAAATGTTATTAGAATTAGTCACTTGAGACTTCTTTAATGAAAATTAACAATATTCTTATAATCCAGTTAGCTGTTTAAGGCGAATATTCAGCGCAATTTCGTGTTAGCCTTTATGTAGAATATTAATTGATCATACGCTTGTCAGTTTTCGTGTAAGCATCATTTCAATTTCAACAATCTTTGATTGCTTTTCAATAAATCAAATGGTTGACATCAGACAAAGCCTATGTAAATCCTATCAAATTATTATGACAAAATTAGCATTGACATGTATACAGTGGTACCCAGTATTACAAGTAAGAGCGGATACTCCAATTTATTAAAAAATGTAAAAGAAATTCATTACATCATTGATGTTCATACCATTGATGCAGATTTTCTGGTGAGTTGCTACGCAAATGCCGAGGGCTACAGATCCTAGAGTTCTTGTTTGTAAACATGTCGACCAATTATCCAATGGAAAGTCAAGACAATTTGTCTTAAAATCTGCAAATCATGGTATAAATTGAAAGTTACCCAGGACAGAACCGTGTTAGTATCCTGCGTTTACTTCCGATGGAAAAAAGTCTGTTGATACTCGCTGTTTTCATTCAGAAAGATAATCTTTCAACCCTTGTAAATCTTTCACTTTACTCGCTAGCATCGATTTATAACCTAACTTTGAAAATTAAACATGATGTTTGAAAATGGAAGAAATCGCACACCGTAACTCACCGTTATAACAATTAGAAGTAGTTGATGGGCAGTTTTTTTTTCAATATGACATATGACATATGTTACGCATTTTTTCTTGGTCTAACATTCATGTGAATTAACAAATACCTTCATATAACACTGTTTTGACGTATACGTATGGTTAAAAAAAAAAAAAAATCAAAAAAAAAAATCAAATATGACATTCAGCAATTTCAATAAGTAAAAGTGATGTATATTAATACACACTTCATTTAGATATATACATTGTAAATCAATGTAACAAGTATAAGCAGGGTTATCGACATGGAAATATAAAAGTATCGGGAAAACGCAGTTCTTACTCCAGTGAGAGTAGTGATATAAAAGTATATTTAGCACAAGTAGAACATGATTATTCGTAGCGATTTACCTTATAAACAGGGTAACCGTTTATATTTGTACAGTGTATAGACATACATGAGGCAATGCTACTTGTCTTAAAACCTGTAATACCACATCGCTCAAGGTAAGGAATATAAAAGTATATATAACACAAGTAGAACATGATTATTGGTAGTGGTTTACCTTATAAAGACGGTCGCCGTTTATATTTGTATAATAATATATGAGGCAATGTTACTTGGCTTAAAACCTGAAATGCAGTATCGCTCAGGGTAAACTTGATGGAAAACCGCTCAACACCTTTCATTTAATTCTGATGAAGACATACAAGTACATTATATAGTGCTGCAATAAACCTTCATTCTATTTAAAGCAATGTAAAATTGTAAAATATGCTTCAAATTCACAAATAAAAAATATAAATAAAAAAATGTAAAATAAAATGAATGTGATGAAGATTAAATATCTATTAAAATATAGTTATAGAAACGTCCAGCTGAGAGCAACAAATTACAAACACTGACAAAAAGTGATATGTCAAACATCAGTTTGTTAATAATTCTATAAAAAAAAGTTATTGGCTTAAGGTTTTATGAGCAATATTTTGTCATTTGATTGAAAACATGACTGAGTTAAATGTTCCTCTGTATAATTAACAGCATGGTTACTTCCTAACGTTAGGAGCGAGATGCATGATAACTAATGACTAAAACAATCAGGTTATTTCTACGTGAATTTAGATTGGTTGTCGTCGCGTCCCAAAAATGTTTACATACGGAACGATTCAGATATTTACAGGATAAAATGTCACAAGTATATACAAAATAGTTTCCTTGGATGATTCAGCCTTTTCACTTCATATTTAAAACTTAATACAGTTGTAGCATATCGCTGTTTACTACGGAAACAATTCCAGAGTATGATTCTTCGGTAAACTATTAAAGCGAAAGCAGTACATTTCAGAACTTTCCTTATACTCTGTTTAAAATATATGTTTTCAAGTACACGGCGATGGTATCCAGTACTCATTGGTCAGTTGATGTACACGTCAGTGGTATCCAGGTACTCATTAATCAGTTCATACACACGTCAGTGGTATCCAGGTACTCATTAATCAGTTTATGTACAAGTCAGTGGTATCCAGGTATTCATTAATCAGTTCCTGTTCACGTCGGCGGTATCCAGGTTCTCATTAATCAGTTTATGTACAAGTCAGTGGTATCCAGGTATTCATTAATCAGTTCCTGTTCACGTCGGCGGTACCTAGGTTATCATTAATCAGTTTATGTACACGTTGGTTGGTAGTATCCAGGTACTCATTAACCAGTGCATGTACACGTCGGCGGTATCCAGGTACTCATTAATCAGTTCCTGTACACGTTGGTGGTATTCAGGTACTCATTAACCAGTTCATGTACACATTAGTGGTTTCCAGGTACTCATTAATAAGTTCGTATACATGTCAGTGGTATCCAGGTACTCATTATTCAGTTCATGAACACGTCAAGGGTATCCAGGTACTCATTACTCAGTTCATGTACACGACAGTGGTATCCAGGTATTCATTAATAAGTTCACGTACACGTCAGTGGTATCCAGGTTCTCATTAATCAGTTTATGTACACGTCGGTGGTATCTAGGTACTCATTAATCAGTTCATATACACGTCGGTGGTATACAGATAGTCTTTGATCACGTTGTAGCAGTATTGGTACTGTTCCTGAATTTAAAATAATTTCATACTAATCGAAAATGCATAGGATATACACATTACTATCATTATAATTGCATTAGAAAATGATGGGAAAGGGAAATTACTCTTCCAGACCAGCTAAGCTAAGACTGGAAATTACAAACTAAGAAAAGATTCTGCGTCATCCTGTCAAGAACAAACGTGGATTATAAGCCTCAATTGAACGCAGTGGGGCAAATACAATAGAAACATTGATAAATACAGAATGTAGTCTCCCGGTAAGATAAGACTCTTAAAATCAGTTTGATAGAAATTTTAAAGAGGAAGCCAATTCCCAATGCAACCAGGATCGCTATGAAAGTATCGATATTATCCCGATGGATTTGTTTTCACCTTCCCCTGGAAGCCAGTCCTAAGATATGTAGAATGGAATATATTCTGATATCGTCATATATCAATATGTGTCGGGCAATACAAGACTTTTTGATAACTATTTTACAGTGTTCATTTATTTAAACAGATGCCAGACAATATTTATTTTTCGTTTCATGATATTTTGGAGTATGACAGGACCATCTCATAAAAACATACACATCCCCACTGTGACGTCATGAAGAAATAATGGCACAGGCTGTAACGTTGATGTAATCAAGGAAAGTCTTTACCGTCTATATCGAAATACACATGTCGTAATGAAAGCTTATTTTGATGGTATTCAATAATTTGTCAGGTCTATGCATTTATGTGATAAATAGAATCTTAAGTCTATGTCAGTAGAATGAATTAGCCTCATATTAATTTTATATTTAAAAGGTACTTTGTAAGAATATATATGTTTCTAGTTGTAATTTTGAAACGTTTCAAATGAAATGGTTGCTAATTAATATTGGAATTACGTAATGTTAATGATAAACCACTGCCACTAGCCTGCAGTTTGAAATTATTCTATGATACCAATATGAACAGATGAAATTACAGTTTTTCAAATAAACTGCACCTCGAGCTTCTTCGTTGCGTTACAATTGTATGGCAATACACTTACAATGTCATCCGGCTCGACGATGACAATTGTTTGACAGCTGTGGTCCATTATCATCGTCAACAGATCCACCACAGTGTCTTCCAGAGGAGTCTGTGACGATGTACCCAGTTTTGGATGTATAGGACTAGGTCAAAAGAAAACGGAATAATTGCTATCATTTAAATGAAAGGTTGATTACATGTGGGAAGCAATGTAGGAGGTATTACTAGGTACGTGTAGTATGGAGTAATACTGTCAGACATTAAATGAAGTAATCATAGAAGTAGACCCAACATAAAATACTTCAGGACTTCAGTATGAAGGATGTTAACGTTAAGATTGATTCTTTCACAACATCTCTAAATAATCTCACAGCACACTTTTTTTCTTTGAATCATTTGGTTTGGTTTGGTTTTATTTGTATAATGTCCTATCAACAGCTAAGGTCATTTTAGGACGGCCTGTCGTGCGTGCAAAATGCATGCGTGTGGTGAGTGCGTATGTGTGTTTTTGGAGGCTGTCGTATGTTTGTGTTAAATCTCCTTGTGGTAGGCCGGAACTTTTGCCGATTTATAGTGCTACCTAACTGAAAGTTACACCCAGACACCAAGCAGGACACCCCACCCGTCACATTATACTGACAACGGGCGAACCAGTCGTCCCACTCCCGAAATGCTGAGCGCTAAGTAGGAGGAGCAACTACCATTTTTAATGATTCTGGTATGTCTCGGCCAGGGGACAGAACACAAAGCCTTCCTCACAGGGGCGAACGTTCAACTAAAAGCCAAAAGTGAGGCAATGTCAAGGGAGACATTAGGAAGAAAGTTGTTCAGAAAGAAGAGAAAAGATAAGATCCCAAATTTAGTCGCCTCTTACGATCATGCAATAGGGCAGCATGCACAATTCTTACGCCCTACCTGCAGGGTATTTATTTGTATCACCATGGAAATGTACCATCAATTCGCTTATGGTTGCGTAATGCATATCTTCCGTTATATCATTGAATGGGGGGGGGGGGGGGGGGGGGGGGGGGGGGGGGGGGGGGGGGGGGGGGGGGCGACCAAGTGCAATATTATTAGTTAACACAATATGTTTGATCTAAAATATCACCCGTAATCCGTTGCTCACTTATAAAATCTCTTTTTAGCGATACAAGCAAGTTGTTTGCCATTCTGATTCATTTACAAGCCATACATAACACACACATACTAACCAATCCATTTCAACAAAGTGATACAAATGCTACATTATATACTTATTACTTACTGGCACTGACACGGCATTAATGGCGACCAAGTGCAATATTATTAGTTAACACAATATGTTTGATCTAAAATATCACCCGTAATCCGTTGCTCACTTATAAAATCTCTTTTTAGCGATACAAGCAAGTTGTTTGCCATTCTGATTCATTTACAAGCCATACATAACACACACATACTAACCAATCCATTTCAACAAAGTGATACAAATGCTACATTATATACTTATTATTATATACTTATTACTTACTGGCACTGACACGGCATTAATGGCGACCAAGTGCAATATTATTAGTTAACACAATATGTTTGATCTAAAATATCACCCGTAATCCGTTGCTCACTTATAAAATCTCTTTTTAGCGATACAAGCAAGTTGTTTGCCATTCTGATTCATTTACAAGCCATACATAACACACACATACTAACCAATCCATTTCAACAAAGTGATACAAATGCTACATTATATACTTATTACTTACTGGCACTGACACGGCATTAATGTACTCCATTCTACCATCAGTATATGATCGTAGGTACGCCCTGAACTTGTCAACTAAACAGAACCAGAGGAAAACATCAATTGCAATATTTCCCTTCCATTAACAATGTTTCTGATTATTCATATCCAGTTAGGCAGTCGAATTATAATTATGCATGGTAGTCTATGACAGGTTGTGTAATGTAGTGTTTTTTATTTTAAAACAAAATGCAATTCATCACTACAATCGTTTAATGTTCGATAAAATCGCAAAGATAAATTATTGTCCTTTTCCATTGAAATTATCAGAAAAAGTATACTCTGTTTCACAAAACTCGTTTAAATTTGCTTCAGATAACGAAAAACACGAAAAAATGAACTACCGTCAAATACTGTAATTTCCTTGATGATTATACAAGGAAGGTTTCGTTTGACGGAAGAACTTGGTGAGTTGGAATACGTTTTGAATGTTTTGCGCGGTTTTGTTTTGTAACTGATTGTATTGAAATTTTACAGACTTTTAGAACATTATGTAATTTTCTTCTGGAAAATCTTGCATACTTTTCAGTACCCTACGTCAAAAAAATATTGCAAGTTTCATTTATACAATCAAGGCGCATTTATTACATGTCACTACGTAGGCAACAAAGCCACACAAGGTGATTGGTTCGTCGATTTCTGGAGAGCCAAAACAGGAAAAATAATGTAAAAGAGCAAATTATATTCCACCAGTGTATGGAATATCTAAAAAAAACTGAAAAGCTTTGCCGTGAAAATTCATTGATTAATCATGAATTCTGTCTGAATATCAAATTAGTCTGCATTCAACCATTTGTCTTTTCCCGAGCGTAAGTTATTATTGTGTGCAGTAGCGATCCTCTACGTATTGCCGTATTAAGTAACGATCTTCTTCCGATACATTTGTAAGTGACCATATCAGCATACAGTAGATGTGAATTGTGTACATGTATGTGCTATAGGAATATGATCATCATGTGTACATGTGGCAATTATCATGTTTATTCAGAAACACGTGTAAAAATAGTTTGCGTGAAATACACTGAAGATGAAATAACAGTATAAAATGTTTTACGTGTTTTGCGTATAAAGAGTTCCATCTCTGGTTGCGAAGATGTAGTTTAGAACGGCGGACGAACTAGTTCTTATGATGGTTTTGAATATTAGTAGAAGCTAAATTTTATTGTTTTATGGGCGAGACTTAACGTCCTTCTTCCGTTTAAAAGCCAAGTACAGAATTGTTCAAACTTGATTACACTGATCAAGGTTAGCGCCGACTCTAATTGGTTGATGGGCGGAGTCTGAATGTATTGATAAAAAGTGATTGGGTGTAGCATTGCCTCGGGCATTGTAATCGATGGCTTTTGCAGACTTTTTAACTTGTCAAGAAACTGAGCGTGCATCGAATTTCCGTAATTGATATGCAAAGATAAAGAGACACTGATACGAAAACTATCTGACGAACATTCAGAATACATTTTGAAATAAAGATATGACAAATATATTTGTATAAATTAAGAACGCTCCTGCAATCATCGATATAAAAAGGATAAAAAAAACCTTTATTATGGAAAGCCGTATGGGACCCCCGACTCCGTTCAAGATTTTAAACTAAGAAATAATAACACATGCGCGGAAAATGAAAAGCCGTGCAAGATTGGCGTACCGTTGAAGATAAGCCGTTGAAGATTTTACCGTTAAAGATTTGTGCCGCGTAAGATTTGCCGCGGAAGATATGCTGTAGCTGTAGAATTGCCGCAGAAGATTTACCGTTGAAGATTTACCGTTGAGTTAGATATATATCACTCGGCCATACTCGGCAGTTAAAGATTTTTGCCGTGTATGATTTACCGTTAACGTTTGTATTACCATTGAAGATCTTGCCGTTAAAGTTTTTACCGTTGAAGATTAAGCCGTTAAAGATTTTTGCCGAGTAAGATTTACTGTTGAAGTTATTAACGCTGAAGATTTTAGCCGTGTAAGATCTGCCGCAGAAGATATGCTGTAGCTGTAGAATTGCCGCAGAAGATTTACCGTAGAAGATTTACAGTTGAGTTAGATATATATCACTCTGCCATACTCGACAGTTAAAGATAAAGTTTGTATTACCGTTGAAGTTTTTTCCATGTAAGATTTGCCGTTAAAGGTTTTTCTTTTACATTTGAAGATTTTGCCGCAGAAGATTTTTGCCGTGTAAGATTGTCCGTTGAAGATTTTTGCCTTGTAAGATTTGCCGTTGAAGATTTAGTTCACACAGAAGGTACGTATCATGCGCATGCGCAATGACCTTGTATTAATGACTTAGATAATACAAAATAACAGAGACCTATATGTTTATAACTGCCTATTATAGGTCTCTGATAGTAATAACACTGGGAGTGATTTATCAAACACGAATATAATTGATTTAGGTAATTATGAATCGAACATAACATAGAATAAGTTGATGAGTTCATGAGATTATACATGTAAACATTTCCCTTTGTTGTGATGGTCACGTGCAGGTCGATATATCACACATAATTGCATTTTTTCCTTGACCAATCGCTAACTGCAGTACACATCGATTTTTATACCCCCGCAACGAAGTTAGGGGGGTATACTGGAATCAGATTGTCTGTCCGTCCGTCTGTAGACACATTTTGTCCGGACAACTCCTCCTAAACCGATGGACCGATTCCAATGAAACTTCACACACATATATATGATCATGTGTAGATGTGCATGCCACTTTCGTTTTCTCAAAATGATGGTTGCTATGGCAACTGGTCACTATAAACAGGTTTTCCGATAAGAACCATAACTTTAAGTTTGTCCGGACAACTCCTCCTAAACGGAAGGGCCAATTTCAATGAAACTTCACACAAATAAAGAGGACCATGTGTAGATGTGCATGCCACTTTCTTTTTCTCAAAATTATGGTTACTATGGCAAGTGGTCACTATAAACAGGTTTTCTGATAAGAACCATAACTTTTAGTTTGTCCGGACAACTCCTCCTAAACCGAAGGGCCGATTTCAATTAAACTTCACTCAAATATAGAGGACCATGTGAAGATGTACATGCCACTTTTTTTTTCTCAAAATTATGGTTGCTATGGCAACTGGTCACTATAAACAGGTTTTCTGGTAAGAACCATAACTATAAGTTTGTCCGGACAACTCCTCCTAAACCGAAGGCCCAATTTCAATGAAACTTCACACAAATATAGAGGACAATGTATAGATGTGCATGCCACTTTCTTTTTCTCAAAATTATGGTTGCTATGGCAACTGGTCACTATAAACAGGTTTTCCGATAAGAACTATAACTTTTAAGATTGTCCGGACAACTCCTCCTAAACGGAAGGGCCAATTTCAATGAAACTTCACACAAATATAGAGGACCATATGCAGATGTGCATCTCACTTTCTTTTCCTCAAAATTATGGTTGCTATGGCAACTGGTCACTATATTACTGGGTTATCTTAGTTAGCCTCTAATTAGGGTTCCAATCTACCATTGACTCGTGCAGATTGCGGGGGTATTAGTCAGCCATCTTGGCGACAGTTCTAGTTAATATTGCATGTCGATAATGAGAATTTGGTAAAGAAAAATACTTGTAAATCCTTCGAAAACGATATTAAAGGCCGAGATTAGGTCAATTTGTGTATGTTGGTGTTATCCGGGCCATTGTCAGTATCAATTAATTTTGTCCAGGCATGGCTTCAACAGCTAGCTCCCTAAGGTCTAATTTACACTGTAGGGGAAACACACACGTGTGCCTGTGGTCTACAGTATAGTGAAGGGACAAGTCCTGTCTGTGTTTGTGGACAAACCTCTGTCTTTATAGATGTGAATGCAAGAAACTAAAAACCATTAATCTTATTTATCTATTTCATCAAATGACATAATACTGTGGGTTATGATCTCACTAAGGCTGTTTAAAGTACTTTAAACTGACCTCAAGTGACCTAAATTATCTCCTTACTATGCCCTAGTGTTGACAGACACATACCAGCCAGGATACTGGAACTGGGCTAGCCTGGTTTGCTTTCAGATTAAACAATACGGCATTAAAACTGATTTATTTCCAATTTTGCACTCTGTCACTCTCACAATTGTATCACACTTTACAAAGTATAATATGAACTGTATTCAAAAATAAAATGATTTTGGAGTATAGCATAGTATAATTTCTTTACAATAGTTTTTGTTTATAATACGTCTTTACTACAAGTTGTGAGTGAAATTTCAGAAGATAATTATGTACACCACATAAATCTTTATTTTCTTAGACATAATACGCATTCAAATGATTTCCTCCCTTAGTGTTACATCAATAAATCCTAAAGAATAATATTGAACTATATGACATGTTGTTTGGTAATGTAAGCACACTTTTAATTCACAGTTATCATGGGGGGGGGGGGGGGGGGGGGTCATGTTGTAAATTACTGTACAGACCTGCGCCCCTCCTCACACCAGCCAGCTTTGGGTTGCTGACCTGTCACATAAATTTGGCTGTGTAGATTCTGCCCTGCAGGTAGGGCGTAAGAATTGTACTTGCTGCCCCCATTGCATGTCGTAAGAGGCGACTAAATTTGGGATATTATCTTTTCTCTTCTTTCTTAACAACTTTCTTCTTCCTAACGTCTCCCTTGACAATGCCTCACTTTTGGCCTTTAGTTGAGCGTTCGCCCTTGTCAGGAAGGCTTTGGGTTCTGTCCCCTGGCCGAGACATACCAGAGTCTTTAAAAATGGTAGTTGCTACTCCTGCTTAGCGCTGAGCATACAAGGAGTGGGACGACTGGTTCGCCCATTGTCAGTATAATGTGACCGGTTGAGGTGTCCTGCTGGGTGTCTTCGGCAGTATGCTTTAGTGAGGTAGCACTATAAATCGGCAAAAGTTCCGGCCTATCACAAGGAGACTTAACACGAACATACCGCAGCCTCCCAAAACATACATACGCACTCACCACAGGCATGCATGTCGCACGCACGGCGGCCGTCCTTAAATGACCTTAGCTGTTAATAAGACGTTAAACAAAATAAACCAAACCAAAGTGTAGATTAGATAGCCAATGTTTTGCCTGAACAACCAAATGACTACTTGTGATTGGTCAGTCAGCTTTTGTAAAAGTTATGATACGATGTGTAACGAATTATGCATCCTATCATATTACACACCCCACTCCTCCTTTATTTCCTGTACTATCAAAGGTTTAAGATCACCCCTTTTCCGGGGGGGGGGGGGGGGGGGGGGGGGGTCCGTCCTTTGGACGAGACGCACAGTTCTGAAAACTTTATCTATCTTTATTTGAACTTTTGGAGTGATTTATGGGGCGAAGCAGACTTTGAAACATGTACACTACGGTTCAATAGTATAATCAAGCAAATAAATCTAATGTATCTTTATGTAGGTATTATTTATCAATTATGGATCATGCACCTATTGTTTTGGTCGATATGGTCTTATTCCCGGTATAAAATAGCAATCAAAATATAATTTATTTTGAATTGATTTTCACACATTGAGACAAATAAATAACATTCATCAAATATGTTACATTTACTAGCGCGGTTCAGACCATCTGGAAATTATTGCATTTTGACCCCTCCTGCTAGTGTTTTAATTAATATACAGTGATAAATATGACCGCAAACAAGAAAATATTCTTCGTATAGTATTTATAATGTTTCAATTGGGTACAATATCCTTCAAATAATCCATCTTGATATATTGAAATAATAGAACAGTTCGAAGTCAAGGGATAAATATGAATCTATCTGCTACCGATTTAAAAATCGATGTGTACTACAGTTAGCGATTGGTCAAGGAAGAAATGGAATTATGTGTTATATATCGACCTGCACGTGACCATCACAACAAAGGGAAATGTTTACATGTATAATCTCATGAACTCATAAACTTATTTTATGTTATTTTCGATTCATAATTACCTAAATCAATTATATTTGTGTTTGATAAATCACTCTCAGTGTTATTATTACCTATAATAGGCAGTTATAAACATATATGTCTGTTATTTTGTATTGTCCAAGTCATTAATAAAAGGTCATTGCGCATGCGCATGATACGTACCTTCTGTGTGAATTAAATCTTCAACGGTAAATCTTCTACGGCAAAAATCTTCAACGGTTTATATCTTACACGGCAAAAATCTTTAGCGGCAAAATCTTCAACGGTAAAAGAAAAACACCTTTAACGGCAAATCTTACATGGAAAAATCTTCAACGGTAATACAAACTTTATCTTTAACTGTCGAGTATGGCCGAGTGATATATATCTAACTCAACTGTAAATCTTCTACGGTAAATCTTCTGCGGCAATTCTACAGCTACAGCATATCTTCCGCGGCATATCTTACGCGGCACAAATCTTTAACGGTAAAATCTTCAACGGCTTATCTTCAACGGTACGCCATCTTGCACGGCTTTTCATTTTCCGCGCAAGTGTTATTATTTCTTAGTTAAAAAATCTTGAACGGAGTCGGGGATCCCATACTGCTTTCCATACTTTATACATCGTAGTTAGTAAAGCACTAGAGGAAATGGTAGTCGTCTTCGCTGGTTATTTTCTATGAAACACTGTACTAGCACTGTGCCAAAAGTGTAATTTTCTTTTGTTTATGCATTTTCGTCCTTTTATTTAGTATAAACTTTTTTTATTCATACAGACAAGACAAAATACAAGAAATATCGCTTCAAGACTGAGCAGGATCTGGAAACAACCTGTAAAGCTTATGTTAAACCACTTCAAATTGAAATGTACAATATTGGGATGGGCAAGATCAGGAATGCCACAAATGTGCAAAAAGATTTTTTCCTTTTATTTCTCAATAGATTTTAAAAAATAAAAAAATTATATATTGTGCTCTGAAGGTACTCATTATGTCCCTGCTTGATAATACCACAGATAAATTAACGCTTGACACCTTCTGATATTGGCTACAGACAATTATACAAATATCATATTATTAGGAACATGTGTGAAATTGCTTGTGTACTCATCACTGTTTGTCAACATGTCATCCGATCACAGGTAAGTTGTAAATTGTGAAGTTATCACAGGTAATCTGTAGGGTTCCTTTGAACTGTAGCCAGGATACTTTAAAGTGTACCGCCGGAACGATTTGCTATATTAAGCTTGACAAATGTAATTTAGAATAAAGCTGTAAATGGCGACTTTAGTTTTAGAGTAATTGCGATTTCGAGAAAAACAAGAGGCCCATGGGCCTTAACGGTCACCTAAGATTTGAAATATTTCAGTTAATCTAATTTACCCTTTTTTGCCCCACCCATCAGTCCAAGGGGTCTGTCAGGGCCAACATGTGCATGCAATTAAGCTTTCATCCCATGCTGATAATTCTAAGAAAGTTGGAATGAATACTTACGGAAATCAAACAAATGACTGTCAAAAATGCGATTTCTCTATATAAACTATAGCAAAGTGAGACCCCAGGGTCATGGAATTCACAATTTTGCTAAAGCACTATAAGACCCTTCCATCTATGAAAAGTATTTGATTCTATCTTATATGGGTATTGAGAGGAAGAGTTTTGAAATTTCAGTCAATTTGACCTTTATTTAGCCCCACCCATCAGCCCCTGGGGGTCAGGGCCAACATGTGCATACCATCAAACTGTTATCCCATGCTGATAATGTTAACCAGGTTAGAATGAATTATAATACAAATCCAACAAATAATTGTCAAAAATGTGATTTCCCTATATAAACTATAGTAAAGTTTACCCCTTTCCTAGGGGCAAACGTGAGGCTCCACGGTCATTAAATTCACAATTTAAGTGAAGTTTTAGTCAATCTGACCCTTTTAAGCCCCACCCCTCAGGCCCCTGGGGGGTGGGGACCATATAATTCACAATCTTAGTTGACCTTCCGCCATAGAAGCTTTCTGGCAAATTTCATTGAATTTTATTAAGCGGATTTGGAGAAGAAGTCGAAAATGTAAATTGTTTACGGACGCACGACGACGGACAAAGGGCGATCAGAATAGGTCACTTGATACTTTGTTCACCCTATATCCTTCAGTCTTAAGTAAGCAACAACAAATTAAAATATCAGTTTACAAGAATATACGTATATGCAAGTCTGAATATTCTACTGTGTACATATAAACATATCAATATAACATATAAATACAATATGAGGATGAGAGGAAACATTTCACCCGGTCACTGTCCGTGGTTCTAATCATCTAATCATTAGTATACAAGAAGAATATTATATTACAAAAAAATGTATCTAAATTCAGACAAACGGGAGTGAACATACTTACATGTACACGCACTATATCGCTTACATACATCTAAACCAAAACTTGCAAACACTCTTGCACACACAAAAATGAAAAGTCACGCATGAACCGCTATGTATCGATATTGATTGTACAATGTAATAATATTATAAAACAGACACTATACAATATCGAAGGTTATTCATCAACTTTCTAACTTATGTGCGTACAATATTATTTTATTTTAAGACTGTTTTCCTGTTTAAAAAATGTACGTCTGATCAATTCATACAGAGCCAATATGAACTAACACCCCTCCCCGAAACTCCCACACAATGCACACGTAGAAATGCTGTTGAAATGTGCCTTCGGGTATCTTTTGTTTAAATGCAATTGTAAGGTCTGTATTTCTTTCTGTTATTATAATTGATCTGCTGTACACTAGCGATATTAAATGATTGGAATTCACTTGATGAATTCTGTCTGTGTATTAGGTGACCACCATTTCATAGACGTGGGGAGTCTCCTCTGGACGATGAGTAATAGATGTGTATCCAGTGTCCGGGACGGATTGTTCTAAGAGGGAAAACATAGATCAAAAGAGATACAGAATGTACAAATATATAATGAGCATAAAACATTTACCGAAAGAAATTAATAAAAATGCTATATAATTACCAGGATGATCAACATTGTTTAAAGTTATCCAAAAATAAGATAAGGAATATTCTGCATAAGTTACTTAATTTCCAATTGTTCTGTATCTTTTTAAATGCTTTATCTTGTGATTGTTTTTGGGATCATAAATTGTGATTAATATCCTTCAAACAACTAGAATTTTAAGCAAATGACTAACTAATATACACTTGCTACCTCTAATTTGTGGCCAGTTTACAGAGACAAAGTCTTTTAATTTTGGCCAATTTGAAGTCGCCATTGTTTCCATTGTGACGGTTGTTTAAAAACATGATGTCTTAGATAACAGGCCATCTTTGAATAAAATTGGTTTTAAAACCGATTATTTCTTAGCCATTACACAAAACCTGTTTACAGTGACCTGGTTACCATGGCAACAAAAAAAATTTACAAAATATAAGAACACCTTTACAAGGTCCCTAATATTCCTGTGTAAATTTATTAAGATTATTCAAACATAGTTTGAGAAGTCCAGACAAAATATCTCTTAGAAATAAAATAGTGTGTTTTCGAAAATATGATCATTGTATTTGCCATCCTCAAATCCCATTGATACTAATTTTGTAGTTGAAATTGATTAAACAGTGTTTGGAGAAGTAGTCTGGACATATCTCAGTCTGCGGCATCAAGGTCACTAAGTCCGGTATAAATTTATGAAACTTAATGGCTTTTGGTGAGATACAAGACACATTTTGCAAGGAATATGCGGTATACTTCTTTGCATATAAAAATTCCAAACATTGGTAGCAATTAAGTAGAGTATCGTCAAACGTAAACAGTTTCTGTTATGAAGTGTCCTTCGTTAAAATTTGATAATTTTTAGTCAGTAGTTCATTAGATATTAAATGATTTGATTTGGTGGATGCAAAATAAATAAATAAATAATATCGAAATCACAGAAATGTTTGCAATCGACCGAAAGAAATATAATAAACTGTGTAGTATTTGTCCTTGTGCTTCAAAAACATGTTTATTTTAACACTTTCCCCTTCTCACCTGTTCCCTTATCTGACGACTTCTTTCTGTTTTGTCTTTTTCTAAAAATAGAAATTATAACTGTGTATAAAGCTTAATCGACCCCTGAACAGCCAGAGGCAGTTCGAAGCTTGCATATCTTTATTACTTTACAGATAAGCAGAAAATTAAATATTGTATATTTTGGGAGAACTAGTATTTAACTCAAATATTACAACATTTAGGTTTCACACAATTTAGCTGACTTAATATCAAAAGTACTTGCTGTTTCGGAATATATACCGATGTGACAACAAATATTTATGTTTGATATATTTGTCGTATCCTATATAAAGAAAGTGTTTATGCCTTAAACTAAACTTAAATTCTTACCGAAGATGACATATCACCACTGCTGAGGCGATCAATGCAGCTACAAGCAGTCCACAAATAACAGCCAAAACAACTATTATAGTCATTTTAGAATCGTCTGTAATGCAGTAAAAGTCGCATTCGGTTAGCGCATATAAATACAACTGTACTAACATTGTTTTTATACTAACATGTCAACGATACAGTTTTTCTATATTGTAAACATACATTATACATTTTCTTATCTGTGTATAATGAAATACTAGATTCTATATGGAAGAAAATATGCAAATTTGGTACCGCGTCTTTCTGTTTTGAAAATATAGAATATCGGCGTTTATCACATGTTTGATTGCTTCAGTAATCGTAGGTGTTAAAGTCAACCGTACACTCGCTGTTTACCTGAGGACTCGCTTGTGTTAGGTGATTCTGGAAAAGAGATAAACGAAGAGTTGTTAAAGACTGTTATTAAAATAGGTTATTTTTTTTAACAAGCCTTTCATACGAAAACAGTCGAAACATATTAAAACAGCAAATACATAGATAAATAAAAAATATCAAAAATCGGCGATCTGTAAAGAACCTGTTATATAGGTTTGATAATTATATGACATATGTGTATAAAAAATGTGAAAGATATAGTTTCCTGAAAGAGTAGGTATATTTGGCGCAACGATGTTCTGTTTTGATATCGTTAATGATCGATCGAGGTTAATTACACGTGTGTTTGAAAAGGGAGACAGGTGCCCAAATGATGATTTATGTCAACCGAACAAAGGCTCTTAGCTATTTTCACTGAAAGAGCATCATGGTATGGAAAAAAACATTGATAAATATGTATATCTGCTTGATACATTGTACCGTTTTTCCAAAAAAAAATAAAAAAATTACTGTAAATGCAATAGCTATCTGTTTGTCTTCAATGTTCTTTCATTACTGCTAATATCGATGTTTCATACATCTTTAATTGTCATGTACATATTTCTTCTTGATTTAAACCCTTTTATATCATATATTACTAAAAGCGTGACCACGAGGAGGGACACAATACACGATGGACATCTACTCATGTACCCACCAGTGGATAGACATTGTCCATCGTCCTTTCTACAGATGTTGTCCGTACATGTGTCTGGACAATCAGCCCCACACACCACTCCGTACTTTCCAGGATAGCAATCTACATAGAAAACATATTACTATGGTTAAATGTTGACAGATGTCTTAATCTTTTGTAATACAGTACAATATACAAATTTGTTAGAGAAAAAACGTCATTATAATACTGTTACCGATTACCTTGGCAATGACCGGTTTCATGATGACACACGAAGTCTTTACACGTCACGGGACAAGCCAGGGAACATGTTTCACCAAAACTCCCTGTACCACAACCTACAGA
Source organism: Pecten maximus (assembly GCF_902652985.1). Lineage (NCBI taxonomy): Eukaryota > Metazoa > Mollusca > Bivalvia > Pectinida > Pectinidae > Pecten > Pecten maximus. The sequence continues at coordinate 150,957 of NW_022979523.1, forward strand.
AAAAGTAACGTTCAGATATGAGCTTTTTGGACACTATTTTTTATTCGATCAAATGACGTTTGTTTTGTAGATAATTGAGACATTTCCAAAGCTGTAAAAAGCAAGTCTGTTAGGTTGTACCATTCTATATTACATAAAAACAAATGATTTGTTAATTTCTAGCTCAAACGAAAATATTTCAGCAGAGTGGATTTCACTTTTTTCTAATAAAGCTCTTCGGAGGAAGGTTTGTGTCAAAAACAGACACATTCATATATACAGAAAGGGAACATATACTGTCATCCATAGGTCGCGATCAATCATCGGAAAATTGAATTTATGAAAAGACAACATCAACGAATGAAACACTTTCTTGATGACTATTAATCAAAACATGCTAAAGGCCAAATATTATGACTTATTGTCAGCCTTGTCAAAAACAAAATAAGTAGATGGCTGTTGTAAATTAGTAAAAGGCCTCAGACTACAATCCATTTCCCTCCATATTCTACCAAAGAAAAATCAAAATTGAAATATTTCAAAAGTTTGGTTTTTAAATCATGTTGTAGATCTATTCAAGCTGAACCTACGGTGAGCTGGACAGTATCTCATGACCGGCATTTAAGATAGATATTTCAGGTTCGCATGGTTTTTTGTTTTTGTATTTTTTTGTTGTTGTCTTTTTGTTCTTTTCTTTTTTTTGAATTTATACAAAACGTGTTACTTCTGCCGGAACCGTTAAAAAGGAAAAGTTTTTTTGGAAAAAATCCTTTGTAAGTTTACAAAGATATCGAAGAATAAGTGCATGAGACACATCATTCAAATTTTTTCAATTATAATTTTAAAAACGGGAATAACTTCATTCACTATGTTTTCAAAATTTTCAGCAAAATCAAAAGAAATATTGGAAAACTGCTCTCCGACATGTAAATGAAAAAAAATCTTGGATCTATTTGACAAAAAAAAAAATATTGTCAGCATTTTAAAAAGATAAGAAAATCATTAACAGCGACCATTGCAAGTGATAAATGGCGTATTAAAAAAACAACAAAAAGTATCAGGTTTAATTCGATCAAATACAGAAAGATTTCGCCTGGTGTCTACTATCACATATTGTATATCCTGTCTAAGTTTACTCACGCCCACCACACATATCCCCTCTCCAGCATGATACTCACTCTCGCTACATGTATTTCCTCTCCAGCCCGGCAAACATCCTGATGGCGAGCAGTTTCCTGTCATATAGTTACAGCCAGCATCCTTGCAATGACAATGTTTCGAACAATTAGCTTCGAAAAATCCTGGTTTGCATTCTTCATGAATAAAATAGATTAGAGATATTATGTCACAAAGATAAAAGAATATTGAGACAAAAATGGGTTTGTTATGATATAATTAATTTCGATATATTAACACATTGATCTTCGGACTGTATAATATCAACAAAACACACTGTAGTCCGCTTGTCAAAGTTATGTGTGTTTAGATTAAAAGATAAAAAGAAACCACCTATTACGTTTGCTCTCTGGTAACTTCTACTGACACAAAGCATTGTAGGCTATAACCGTTAGATATCACCATTAGTCACGCGGCAGTACATTTGTAAAGTTTTACGTAAAAAGTTGTCATAAGTTTTTATTACATTATTTTTTTTCTATTTTATGCTGGTATGAACAAAAAAAAAAGACTACGCCAATACGCTTAGGGTGCAATTCAGTTTTCCTTACATACAAGTATGATATTTCTATCAGAACTTAAATAAGACAAAAAAAGCGAAATACATGTATCTCTCATACATAAAACAAAGAATAGCAGACAGAATGTCCCCCTGGAAGAGTCCTCCCTCGTTATTAAAGATATCGGAGAGGTCTCATTACTCGTGATGTTTCTCCGCCATAGTAGTCATTCAAGTTCTTTATTTGTCTTTATTTTGCTTATTTTGATACATTGAACCACAAAATAATACGATAGATATAGTCAAACGCTTTTTTGAAACTGATGAAGCAACGGTGTAAACATTTATCGTTACTGGATTTTTTTTATTAAACAATAGCTCACCTTTACAGGATCCTGTATCCCGTTCACACAGCATGTCCTTACAATTATCGGGACAGTTCTGATCACAGTTAGGACCGTACTTTCCAGGAAAACAATCTGTTAAATGTAATGTCTCTCAATAGGAAATGTTTCTTTTTTATTGCATCTTATCGTTTGTTGTCACAGTATTTCCATCTTTATCGTTCCAATTGGTATAATACGACGACAAATAAGATCTCCAACCAAACTTAGTTTTAATTTTGATTTGATAATTTCTTGTACTTCATCACTCGTAATGCTGTGATTTGTTACGGTTGTCTATGATGTCATGTGCTATAAAAGTGAAGAGGGGGAGGCGTGGATAAATATGTGCGAATGCACAGCGTCAGCGTTTTACTGACGTTTCTTTAAGAATATGCTAATTGTTCCATTAAATTTAGTCACATGTGCGTAAAGTCCTTTATACAGTAACTATTTAAATCATATTTGCCGTATGAACGAAGTTTGACCCCTTAATGACTCATGTGGCCACAAACCACTCTTGATTTTCCTCTTTATTCTACCAAAGCGATAATAGATTTAAAACAAGATGCCCATGGGCCTTAATGGTCACCTGAATTTTGATATAATTTGGTGGATTTGATTCCTGTGACATTGGATATGAGGTCAATGTGTTCACTCCAGCAAGCTATAGGCAAATATATCGTTTCAATGTGTGTTGGTTCTCCAGAAGACGTTTAGAATATTTTAGCATATTAAAGCCTGGTGGCCGTAAATTAAGATCAAGGACATGCATATGCATCTGAACAATCGTTAAAGCCCTTTACCCCAGCATGAATTAGACCCAATATCAGGTTTCTAGGCTTTTTGATTATGAGAAGAAGTCGCTCTAAAGTTTTAGCATATTTGACCTCTATGACCATAAATGAAGGTAAAGGTCATTCATTGGCATTGATTTGAACACTCTTGATAGCTCTTTATTCTAGCATGATATAGACGTAATACCAGGTATCTAGGCATCTTGGTTATTGAGAAGTCATTTACATGTTGTGTTATATTTGACCCCTGTGACCTTGAATGAAGGTCAAGGTCATTCATTTTAACAATCTTGATAGCCCCTTACCGACGCTTGCTATACGCCAGATATAAGGTCTCTAGGCTTCTTGGTTATTGAGAAGACATTTTTGAAGATTTAAGCATATTTGACCCCTGTGACTTTACATGAAGGTCAAGGTAATTTATTTTAACAATTTTGATAGTCCTTAACCCCAGCATCCCACATTCTCAATATCAACTCCCTGTGTCTCTTAGTTATTTCGAAGATGTCGTTTAAAGATTCTAGCCACGGGGGTCAAACAGGCTAAAATCTTGAAATGAATTATTCTGAATAGCCCAGAGGATATTTGGTCCATGCTTGAATGAATGTCTAACAAGTTTGTTTGAATTAAATACCTTGGCCTACATTCAATGTCATGAAGGTAAATGCTTTCTAAAGTTTGTCAAAGGCGTGAAAAGCCCGTCAAATTGTCCATGACAATTTTTAGTTATATTAAGATGTTTCATTATTATCATGAAAGTATTACTGCTATTAAAATTGAACATTGGATACACGTCTTGAAAAAATTCTTAACCTACTAAATACTGTCTCAATTTCAGATAGACATATCATATATTGAAAACAGTTGTTGCTCATCGAAACAGTAATCGTTGACATTCCCACATAGACTATTCAGGCAATGTGCAGAACAAGTATGTTCACATCGAACTCCGTGCGTCTTAGGAACGCAATCTAAAGACAAATGCACGGGAATACTGATTAGTAATATATGTATTATCAGCCAAAGAGTGAACTTAGTCTTACCAACATGGCAACGCCCTAAAAATAAGCAGTGCATTTATATTTCCAATAATTTAGTAGAAATAGAGATAGGATCCTTTTCTAATTACATCTCCTAATGTATACAAACACGTACATTCAATGTTTGAATAACTGATTGGCTGAAAATCACATGCCATGAATCCGTAATCTGTAGCCCTTAAGAGCTTTCTTTTTCCTTATGTCTTCCTTGGCCATGCTTCACTTTTGGCCTTTAGTTGAGCGTTCGCCGCTGTGAGGAAGGCCTTGGGTTTTGTCCCCTGGCCAAGACATACCCGAGTCTTTAAAAATGGTAGTTGCTACTCCTGCTTAGCGCTCAGTATATTTGGAATGAGACGACTGGTTCGCCCATTGTCAGTATAATGTGACCGGGTGGGGTGTGTCTGCGGTAGTATGCTTCAGTGAGGTAGCACTATAAATCGGCAAAAGTTCCGGCCTATTACAAGGAGACTTAACACAAACATATTGCAGCCTCCCAAAACACACATACGCACTCACCACACGCATGCATTTCGCACGCACGAGAGGCCGACCTTAAATGTCAAGGTCTGCGTAGAATAATCAATTGATTAGATTGCTTTCTTAAACAAATTATATCTTCTGTTGACCCATTAACAAATATGCAATAAACCGAATCTCACCAATTTAAGTGTTTTTTTCTTCAAGTATTTTGTGCTTAGTCGGAAACATACCAGATCGTACCGTTATTTATTCCAAGCCTACTGCGTTAGACAGATCCATAATCAACGGGTTCATGGAAAAAAATTACATGGTAACTGTATTTTGTTATGAAATGAGAAAGTGGCATGTTCATTGACATTGTGGTATTTTCCAATGATGATTTGAAAAGTACATCATTAACAAGGATTCGTAATGTCTAACTGACTCATACCTAAACAGGACCCAGTGTCCTTCGTACAAAAACTGTCTTTACAATTCGCAGGACAATCCGAGTTACAGGAGATGCCATATTTTCCTGCAACGCAATCTGAAAGGAATAAATAACATTTTATAGAGTATGAAATGATTTATGGTAAACATTTACAATACATGTAATAGAGTTAAATTACATGTAATAGATGTAAGAGATTGGTGGTGTGCTACCTAAAACTATACCAAAGGAGTAATCTCCCCTTCATCACAACACCCTTTTACAACAAGCCAGAGACAGCGGTCTTTGTGTTGCAGCAGGCAGGTTTTTGAGAGCAATTTACCACCACCACCCCGCCACCGCCATTTTTTGCCTTAAAATTATAACCTAATATGTAATTAACATTTTTATGCTAGAAATGTTTTCCTTGATGTTTACCTTCATTGTACTTGATGATAAATGATGATTAATCAGAACTTTGGAATAATAGGTGCTATTGCACCAACCTTTTTGGTTTTAAATGTACTGTGACGGCTTAGAACCCCTCCTTTGTGGCAAATCAGAATTATTCAATATTAATATGTTCATTACTCATACTTATGATTCTAATTGTAACTCAATTTTGAGGTAATTGGCCTGAGAGGTTTGATGACTCATGCATATGATTGAAGTAGTAATTCACACTTGGGGTAATTTGGTTTGTTTTTGTTTAACGTCCTATTAACAGCTTGGGGTAATTGGCCTCAAGGGGCGTCCTTGGGCGAAAGGGTTTTGATGACACGCGAGTGGTGCGAGAACATGTTCTTGCTAAGTATCGCCCAAGCAACGAGAACACGGTCGAGAACAACAAAATGGCGTTCACCATAACAAACGAAGGAACAACAAACTTGAAAACACTGGCAATCTACCAAATCATGGACGATTTAATTGAAGTTGACGACGAAAACAGAGAAGAAACACCGTTGCCATTAATGACTATAATGGGCTCACTTGTCAGCAAAGAAGAAAGACCTAAAGTAGCTGGATTTGTTGAACACGTTGTCACGGGTATGTCCAATGCCGAATTTCGTAGACATTTTCGTATCAGTCGTGACGTTTACATGCATTTAAAGACGATTTACATGACCAATTACTAAAGAACTATCGTGAGGGGTATCTACCAATTGTACCTGATACACAGCTGCTTATATTCCTATGGTATTGTGCAAATCAATATAGTCAAAGGGAAATAGCGGTGCTGTTTGGAATCGGTGAATGGGCCGTCAATATGACATTAAGACGTGTGTCTGATTTGTTGTGTGAACATAAAACTAAATACATCAGTTGGCCAAATGCAGAACGTGAAGTTGAAATTGCGGAAAGTTTTGAAGACATGTCGGGAATTGGCAACATTGTGGGTGCGCTAGACGGTACACATGTTCCCATTGTCAATTGCCCAAGAGGCGACAACGATTATATCAATCGCAAAGGGTTTCCATCTGTACAGCTGCAGCTGATAGTGGATGACAGATTACTGATAAACGATGCATACGTTGGTTGGTCATTTTATAAAGAGGCTGAAGCTGGCAGGAATATTACTGCAGGGAAACTAGTTATTGGTGATGGTGCTTACCCTCTACGTAACTGGCTGATAACACCTTACAGAGACAATGGTAACTTAATACCCCCACAGAAGAAATTCAACAAAGCGTTGTCTTCAGCAAGACAGTTTGTCGAAAGAGCTAATGCACATTTGAAAGGACGGTTCCGCAGGCTACATAAGTGTAATGCAAAGACGTTGAAGATATATGCAAACTCACAATGTCATGCTGTGTGCTACACAATCTGTGTATTATTTGTGCAGATGAAATCAATGAATTTGTTGACATAAAAATGGTGCAAAATGTCAACAATTACATGAACATTTTTCAAAACCTGCAAAATGGTAAAAATGTCAGAGCCCAAATAACTGCTAATTTGTCATTATGAACTGTAAACTCTGTAATACAACAATGTATTGTATTGTGTCACATTGTGTAACAGTTTCCAAGAACAAGATCATTAAACAATTCTGCTATTATTGTGTAATTAGTCCTTTTAGTATTAGCCAGCAAAATGCTGAATGTCAGAATCATTCACCTCCAATGGCTTTGGCGTTGAACTTTAACCCTATGGTCAACTTGCATTGACTTCTTGGTTGATTCCAATCCACTGTCATCAGTTTCTTAACAATTGTTTGCCAATTAAGATACAAAACATACATCGACATTTGAATTGATGACCTTGACCTTTGACCTTGGGTCAGTTGACTTCTTGTTCGATTCTGATCCACTTTGCCTGATGTCATAACAAATTTGTTTTAGCTAAAATATACAAAACCTTGACTTTTGACCTTGACCTTATCCTGATGAACTTTGATCAGTTGACTTCTTGTTTCATTCCGATCCATTTTTCCTGACTTCTTGTTTGTTTTCCTCCAATGCTGATTAAGATATATGTGTGGAGTTTGAACGTTTGGCTTGCCAGAACTCATTTATCACAGAGTAAAGAATTTGTGGACAGACAGACACTTTTATAATCGGGGGAAAATAGCGAGGGAATACTCATAAATGATTTGGAAAAGTGACATGAAACTGGTAAGCTTTTAAATTTTATTTATTGAAATGATTCAACAATAACATGTACAAAACAAAACAAAAAATGAAAAAATAAACAAAATATATTGATGGACGGTCAGTAACACTACTGCTTTATCAATTGAAATATATGTATGCAACTTATTTAATATATTAGGCCAATGTGTATCTGAATGCAAATATTAAGTGTTTACTCCAAAAATACAAAAATGCTGGAATGCCAGGAAAGAGTGCAATGTATACAGCTATACATCCCATGATACTGTCATGTCCTGCCTCAGCGACACAAAACAAAAACGAAACTCGTATACTGTATCTGGTAATTATAATTTCACCACTATATCACAGTCATTACTTTTATTTAAAGCGACAAAATCATATCACACTTTTATCTCTCTGACATCACAGATCTACAAAAAAGGTATATCTGATTGCCATATATCATAATGTTACCACTATAACAGTCACTATGCTTTATTTAAAGCCATAAAATCATATATCACAGTTTTATCACTCCTACATATTGAGAAAAAAATTGTACATGGTCATCAGAACACCATACATCATTGTTGGCCAAAAAAGAATACACCCCACCCGTACAGGAATAAGATCTTCCCCCACCAAAAGTGAAAATGCTTCCGCCGGCCAGGTACACAGGTCTGTGCCAGTGTTGGTTACCGGACCGGTCCGTACACGTGTATTGTTCGGAAATAGGTTTAAAGCTAGTTTGGGGAAATGAACAAGGTGTAGAAATCTGCTAAATCATTACATATATCTTAGTTATCACACGGACGTTGTTTTCTAAACGTGATTTCAAGTTTTATAACAGTCAATAAACAACATGTAATCGCCGGTTCTCACCTCACCTCATAGTTCCGCCATCTTTGTTCTGCTTACTCCCGCTCCAAAGGTGGTGTGAAAATTTGTACCGAGAACAGTGTTCCGGGTTGATGTTCTCGGCGTTTGGGCGAGATTTCGATACGGGAACATTGTTCTCGTTACAACAACATCTCGCCCAAGGACGCCCAAGGTGTTTAATCACTCATACCTATGATTGTAATGGTAACTCAATTTTTGGGTAATTGGCCTCAGGGGGTTTAATGACTCATACATATGATTGTAGTAGTAATTCACTCTCGGGGTAATTGGCCTCAGGGTGAAGCAACCATTGATAATATGTTGTTAATTGTTGACGTCGTTAAAATTGAATAAGCGACATTTACATTCATTGCAGTGTCTTAGTATCATTTGTCTACTTATTCTAGCCACAAACAGAGCAGATTTTGGGATTTAACATAACATTGTTTAAAATGCATTCACTTTTGTGATATGTTCGTTCATATGATAGAAGTTGCTGCACCAGGAATGATTTTATCAGGAATGTAAGAATATGATTATTTTGTGTCTCTGCGTATATAACTAATTATAATTGTTCATATTCGGACATGCATTAAATATAAATGCGAGGTTGGTCTTTTAATTATTCATTAAATTACAACACTAATATCCCGTTTATCACATTACCAGATCACATCTTTTTATGTGATATTAAGTGTGACGTGTTCTAAGATCGTTGATTTGCCTGATGTTAGCAAAATATTACGGTAACTCTACCCAGAAAAGACAGTAATAAGATAAAGCGTTATTTCTTGTGTATTGCATTAATTATGTTAAACATTAAAAATGTCTTCTGAGGGTTATCTGTTGAAACAATCGTTCTGACAAAATGTTTCCAAAAAAAAAAAAAAAAAAAAAATGGACTATACTATACATGTCAAATCCAAGTTAAGTTTTTGTGTTTTCCTGTGTACGCAGCGGTGCCGACATTTTGTTCAAATGCGAAATATGAATGGTGCATTATTCTACGCATGGACAAGTAAAAATAATTCACTACCAAATCCAGAAATATGTATCTACATATGTTTGCGTTCGATAAATTGAGTGTTCCATTAAACGCTCTTGTCGCATTAATTACAAGTCAATGGTATCAGTAGCCCTGTTTAAATTGGTTCACTCGTTATCTTATTATATTACAGGTATATCTATATTTTCTTTTTAAACTTGTATATGTGCATATAATGGTAACTTACAGAAACAGTCACCTGTTGTTGTGTTACAGTTACCACCATAACACGCCCCTGGACACTGATTGTTACAGTGTCCGTCACCGTATCTCCCTACTTGACATCCTGTTTGAAAGACAAATTAAAGCGCGTTAGTACATACATTTACAAGCGAGTTTATTTCCTTTTCCAACCAAATTGTTTTTGAATTAATCATCATCTACAATACTCCGATAACCTTATTCTATAAGAAACGTAGTATAATGTAATCCTGCCTCAATATATAATAGCTTAAATCAGGTACCGCTAGGGAACAAATAATTATGACATTGTTGTTAACATCTGTAGTGGATGGACAGATGACCTGATAATATGATTTGGAATTCTATGGTCCTCTCAGGTAATGAAGGAGGTTTTTTTTTGTGGCACTTTAGCCCTATATTGATTTTGAAATATTGATCAAATAATTTGGATTACATTATAATTAGTTTAGATTGTAAATGTTCAGTCAGATTTGACAAGCAAAGAAGGGGAGATGAATGTTTGAATGTTAAAAGAATGTATCAACTAATCTTAATTAGACTATGGTCTCTTGATTGTTAATAATTTTGTTCTCCTTTTCCATAATTTGTTCTCAAAGAAGTGTAGCTTATTTATAAGAATGATCCCTACCAGTGAAACTTTGGAGAGTGTAGTTTTCTGTCTGCCCATCTTGTACATACATGCAAACGCATTCAACTGTATATGTCATAATGCCAAAGTCAGTCAGCACTCTAGTGACTTCACTCCTTAAGGGATTTTGATCGAATTTCTCAAACTGATTTTGAATTATTGATGAAAAAATTTGGATTAATTAGTTTAGATTGTAAATTTTCAGTCTGATTGACAAACAAAGAAAGGTATTGTATTATTATCATACTCATGAATATATGGAATAAAGTGAAAATCCAACACAATTTCCACCATGTAGAAGGTTTACGGACTTTGAGGGCGCAGGATTTGCGTCCCCTGTACTAGGTGGCGCGGCGACGCACTTGGAGGGAGCGCGAAGCGTGGATATGGCGAGAGATATGAGCATGAACTTGTTCTATCCAATCACGGATACAGATATTAATAGCTAATTTATTTTTGCATGTTCAGCAATAACTCATCAATCGGTGTATGGTGCTGATATCAGCGAAGAGTTCGGGATTTGTTCGAGCTAAGGCACATTAATGACCCGATGTATACGAAAAGACATTTTCTGGAAAAACAGATAGATTTTTCCCGAAACCTTTGTCGATGCATTTTCTTTCTTAGCATGTTTAGCAGTTTAAGGCTAGGAAAAAACGTTATATTATATTTGAAATATGAAATTGAAGAACGGAGAGTTTTTATATAGCATTACTTCACCAAATCATTTTATTTCAGCCAATATTAAACAGAATCATACTCACCAAACACCTGCACCTCACACAACATCAGAATAGCGTCATCACTATACCAGCTGTATCGTTTTTGGTTGTTTCTATAGTTGTACACAGTCACATACCGCCCTACATACGGACACTGGTGTGTCACCACCAATTGTACAGCATCTCTAGTACTACTAGTGTCCTCATAGCACAGGTCACCGTCTTTTAACGTGTTGGTGGTATTGGATACATAAAGCTGATATCCTGCCAATGTGTGCTGGAAATCATCTGGAAAGTAAAACAAAATCAGCAGGTAGACAACCACTTTAAAAGGCATGGATGATGATGTCAATGTAAAGGTCGAATGTTATCAATCCAAATCTTACATTTTAATTGGGTTTTTGATATTTGGTATTCTTCGTGGGTTCACGAATAGCAATTTGCTAAGCATCACAAAGATAACTTTCTGTGAGGTGATTTTTTATTTTCGATACATCACGTTCCCATCACGCCATTCTCTGCTGGTTGTGACAGGAAGTTGTTACTGGTTCTGGTACAATTAATCAGTGGAAATGAAAGAGTTATGTTGGGAACTTCCCCGCGACACAATGAATACGTATATGGTACCCAGGACTTATTGAAACTTTGATAAACGAGCGGGTGGTCAGGTGTGAACCCACTTAACGACGGACGAGGGTAGAGAAATCGAGCCGACAAAACTGACATCTTGGAAGTACATTTTTATATTCAGTACCCATCGCTTTTACAATGTAGCACCTTTAGATACACTTTTAGGGTTTTAAAGTATCAGATTATGTTAAATCTGTCAAACATTGTCGATTCATACTCAAGTTCAAACGATACTCATCAAAATTATCAAAATTATACATATATATTCCATATTGGATAAAAACACAAAATATAAGATAAGTATATAATCTTTACAACAGTAAGGAACTTGTCTATTTGTCAGTCAGTCTCCCTTTTTGTCTGCCTGTCTCGTTAGTATTCCTTATTGCAGAAGGAAAAGTGTGTAGTTAAGTATGTCCTTAAAGAAAATGTTCGTCTAACCGCTCTAAAATATGATCATTAATATAAAATTTCTTCCGGGAAGAAGATATTGTTAACTCAATGTCTTGAATTTCAAATTATGTTCAGTATAGATAGAATGAAATGATATACTTTATGAAATACTACTATAAGAATTAACAAAAAAAATGTATCAGGACAAAGGGAAATATTGGTACTATGGTCAACTTCACATTTCACTTGCTTTCAAATATTCTAAACAAGTATGAAAAAGTCACAATCAAACAGAAAATCCGATAGCGGAAAATACCCTGGCGCATTACATTGTTTGATACATTCTACTGCACTATACAATACACTGTTGGTACGATTTCTAGCATATTTTGTATGTGTGTATTGAGTGATGTATAACATTGATGTTTTCAGCATATTGTGCGTTTGTATGGAGGGATGTTTGAAACATTGATGTTTTCTTACATATTTTGTATGTGTTTATGGAGTGATGTGTATAACATTGATATGATTTCAAGCAAATGTTGTATGTATGTATGGAGTGATGTGTATAAGATTGATATGATTTCTAGCATATTTTGTATGTGTGTATGGAGTGATGTGTAAAACAGTGAGTGGCATATATAGCTATAAGTGGATTATAAAAATGACATATATAATACATAAATTAGAAAACATGAATGTTTTTCAAGCAAAGTGTTTGAAGGTGGATTGGTGCATATGTGATGCAGTTTGTGATTGATTATGCAGTAACTGATTTGGTTTAGATGTGTAGGAGTGAACAGTTTATATGAGCAAATCATATATATAATGTATGTTTATTGTATTGTTGAAAAATTGAATATAAAGTAAACTATAAAAAATATATACTGTTGGATACATTATAGTTACCTTAAAAAAGACCGTTAATCACATTCTATTTCACAATAAATACGCTTTGATGATCCGGAAAATATCTAGGGGCTTATCAAAACAGGTACCATATACCTTGCAAACATCATCATCTTATTCTACAGATTGTAAGAAATTAAATTGAATTAAACATTTTAAAGACATTTTTAAATACATAAGAATCACACACACAAACACACATCGATTCCAATATGTATGGTTTGCTATCATCATAATCATTATATCATCTTCACTGTCATCATAACCTATATTTTTCATCATCATAATCTCATCATCCTACTTAAACATTAAAATCATCATCATAAAAATAATCATCATCATAATATCATCATCCTACTAATCATCATCATTAACATACTCATCACCATCATCATCATCATAAACATCATAATCATCCTCATCATCATCATAATCTCATCATCATCATCATCATCCTACTAATCATTATCATCATAATCATCATACTCATAAACATCATAATCTCATCATCATCATCAGTCATCATCATAATAAAGTTCATCATCATCATGATATCATCATCATCATAGTCATCATCATCATCATCATCATCAACATCATTATCATCATCATCATAATAAACTTCATCATCATCATCATCATCATCATCATCATCATAATCTTATCATAATATAATCATCATCATAGTCATCATCATCATCATATCATCATCATCATCATACTCATCATCATCATCAATTTAACTACAAGGATAAATACATACAAACCATACATACTCCTATACCTGTATACATATTCTAATAAACATACAGCCATCCCACACATACATACATATGCAGTTTCCTGGTAGCCTGATCAATCCTGTCGAGGGCTCAGCTTCTGTGTTGGTCATATCAACTCTTGCCACATCAACTGAGTCATCGGCACCATTGACCAGGCCCCACACTGATTGCACCGTTTAGATATAGCATATAACACACAAAACATACATACACATTCAAAACAATATACGTATACCCACATTAGAGGCTACCAGGAAACTGAATATGTATGTATGTGGGATGGATGTATGTTTATCAGAATATGTATACAGGAATAGGAGATTGTAAGGTTTGTATGTACTTATCCTTGTAGTTAAATTGATGTTGATGATGAGTATGATGATGATTATGGTTTTATGATGATTAGTATGATGATGAGTAAAATAATGATGATGATGATTATGATGATGACTATATATACATGATGATGATATCATGATGAGATTATGATGATGATGCTGATGATGTAAGGTTTATTATTATCATAATGATGATGAAGAAGATAAGATTATGATGATGATGACTATGATGATGATGATATCATGATGAGATTATAATGATGACTAATGATGATGATGATGATGTTATGATGGTTATGAGTATGACGATTATGATGATAATGATTGCTAGGATGATTAATGTGACTATGATTGTGAAGATGAGATTATGATGAAGATGACTTTGATGATGATGAGATTATGATGATGACATGATGATGATGATGATTTTATGATGGTTATGATCAAGTATGATGATTATGATGATAATGATTCGTAGGATGATTAGTATGATTATGATGATGATGATGATGAGATTATGATGAGGATGACTTTGAGGATGATTATGATGTTTATGATGATGATGATGGTGATGAGTATGTTGATGATGATGATTAGTAGGATGATGATTATTATTATAATGATGATTTTAATGTTTAAGTAGGATGATGAGACTATGATGATGAAAAATATAGGTTATGATGACAGTGAAGATGATATGACTATGATGATAGCAAATCATACATATTGGAATCAATGTGTGTTTGTGTGTGTGATTCTTATGTATTTGTGTATTAACTGATCTTTTAGCGGGAGGGGCTAAGGCCAAGGTTGTGAAGCGTGAATCGATCCCTGATCTTTCTCAGTTGTTACAAGAAGATCAAGGTCAAGGTCATCGAGATAATACAGTACCACCAAGCACACCTAATACTTCATATTATGTGCCAAAGATTTCCCTATTTTCAGGATCTCCACAAGTTCCCCATGGAGAGGTACCGTTTGAGCAATGGATCTATGAGTTTGCGATGTTACATCGAGATGGAATTTACAAAGATCAGGCTATTTGCCAAGCCGTGAGAAGATCTTTAAGAGGTGAAGCAGCAAGTACAGCTAGAAGAATGGGATCTTCAGTTACATTACAACAGGTGTTGGATAAAATGACTGGAAACTATGGAAACATTGCTGCTGCAGAGGATTTGCTTGCCAAATTTTATTCTGCTAAACAAGAAGATTCGGAGAGTGTGACATCTTGGGCCAGTAGACTTGAAGATATTTTGGATAAAGCTAGAACCCGATGTGAGCTTACCCAGTCTCAGGTCACAGAGATGTTACGGACTAAGTTTTGGCGTGGACTTAGGAAGTCGCTGCGTGATGTTACTGGTCACAAGTTTGATACCATTCAGGACTATGACAAACTTCGCATTGCTGTTAGGCAGATAGAGCAGGCCGACGCCTCACCAGAGAAGCCTAAACCTGGTATGGTTGCCATACCACACAACGAGGACATTAAATAAATGAAGGCTTTGGTAAAGGACCTTACGACTGAGATGTCCAATCTGAAATAGGATTTAGTATCATTACAGAAGAATAGGGAGTCAGGCCATGGTCGTCCACCTGCACGTGGATCTTATAAGGTACCTCAGGACTATAGAAGGCAGGACAAACCTTATAGAGGAGATAGTGATAGACCAGTATGCTGGAGATGCGGACAGCCAGGACACATCAAACGAGATTGTCGAGTGAATTTAAACCATAGCAGAAAGTCTTTAAACGCTCGGACGCCTACAAGCCTTGGGCACCAGTAGGCAGGATTGGACAACAGAGCCCTATCATGCAAGATGCTTATGATGGTACAGGTACAGCACTGGTTCGATATTGCAGTGAGGAACAGTTAAAGATTTCTGGGGTGGATACTACCGCATTGTTGGACACTGGTTCCGCGGTCAGCACTGTAAGTCGTAACTTCTACGACAGTCACTTGATGATTTGGATATATCGCCCAGTCTTATTCAGTACCATTATAGAGGAAATGGCGTTGTTCCTGTGACCATATCTAACATCACAGCCAGGAATGTTACCATACAGCCTCGTCCGGTGCTGTGTGAGATTCAGCCAGTGAAAGTCGAAGGATGTTTGCATGATGTGGACACATCTTGTGATACTGATGATTCTGTAGGCACGTATATGGAAGCCTTGATACGACAGATGAAGTTTGATGATAGATTGTCTGAAGAGGAGTTTAAAATTAGTAAACAGGTGATTTCCAGTTTCCCCGATATATTTTCTAAAGGGGATATGGATCTTGGACACTCTAATGCTATTCATCACCGTATTGAGCTCACAGATGAAGTGCCATTTAAATAAAGTAACGTTGCTGTTACACTACAAGCTAGTTACCTCGCTGTTGGTCACGCTATCTGGTTCACAATGGAGGTCGAAACTATATCACCACGGGTCGCTGGACAGGTCAGGATAGGGTGATGATACAGCAGTCAAATACGTATCCAATAGAATGTACTGGCTTAGTGTCCTAGCTAAAAGCCCGGAGCACTAAGATAACTGGCACTACTTACGTAGAGATATACTGACTCCGTTAAAAACAGAGATGGTCTAACACACGTGTTGTCTGATTGCCGGTCAGGTGTGAAGAGACGCTTACACGGTTCACGGGGTTGATCTTTACCTGACACGGGCCAGTTGACCGTCACGCACTTCCGGCGGCGTAAACAATCTGGTCAACTCGGCCCGAGACACTACATTCCTCCCAACTTTATAATGAAAGTCCTTGATGGTCGGAGGCTTCGTAATGGTAATATAAAGATCTTCCGAGTCCTGATCAAATTCCTATATAAATTGACTCTGCACACTAAAAGCGTTGCCATGAAGTCACTCTGGGTACTACTGTTGTTTGGTTCCTCCAAAATGGAGGAATAAGTAGGGATACAATCCCTTTTGACAGTAAAATCCTAGGTTAAGGTTTGGATTGTCTCTAAAAAGACACACCATCCTGTAAAATACATGGGTGTAATCCTGACCTTGATGGCAATGATATGATAAAACACACCATCTGAGTTTACCAACTTTTCTATTCCACCAGTAGTACTTAGATTCTCCTTGTCCAGGTTCTGATCCATCCAGTAGATATTTCCGGATAAACTGGAGGTCTGCATCTTTTCCTAATCTGGAGCTGTTTGTCTAGAAGCGCTATATCGAAACTTGATCCATCCGTGTGATATGTCATCTTTAAGTCCACTGTCATGTCTACCACAATCAGGATGTGAATAGTCAAGGAAAACCGAGGAAGCCGTATTTACCTGATGACTCCCCGGAGTTTGACTTGCAGAAGGTGGTTGGCCAATACAAATGGCCCTGTCATCTTTAAGCCGACTGTCATGGCTACCGCAATCAGGGTGTGGATAACCAAGGAAAACCGAAGTAGCCCTATTTACCTGATGACTACCCGGAGTTGACTTGCAGAAGGGGGTTGGGTCGAACTGGCATCTTTAAGTCCACTGTCATGGCTACCACAATCAGGGTGAGGATAGCCAAGGAAAACCGGAGTAGCCCTATTTACCTGATGACTACCCGGAGTTTGACTCTCAGAAGATATACTGGCATGCATGTTCAGGGGACACTCAAGGAAACTGGTAGGCTTACTTTCTTTACCGGCAGAGTTACACACGGAACCAGCCGTGGCACTTTCGTACGGGCGTTGATCGCTAGCAGGAAAACTGTCATGAGTGCCTTAACATCCAAGATAACTGTCATGTTCACCTGGAGGGTGAACAAGGTAACTCGAACAACTCAAGAATGAATTGACCCCTGGCATGAGTGTTGAGTTGATTGTCCATTTAGGAGGCTCTATAGGGCTAGAGTCCCCTAACCGGTCTTGCGGATCTAATGTGGCCACATTGTTGGTACCTACAAGGTACCCCTTATCACCGCAAGTCTTACTTCCCGTCAGGGCGGTTACGTCGTCTACTTCCAGTGATAATTCGCCCCACTGTCTGTCGGCACGCTTACAATAATTGCAGCCTCCACAGGGCAAGTTTTCAGGCTTGATTCCAGCTATGTACGATGGGCATGGAGTCAGTTCATCCGGGATTCTGGAAAGCGCGTCCGCATTTCCATGTTTGGTTCCGGGTCTGTGTTACACAATCATATGGTATTGAGAAAGTTCTTCCATCCATCGTGCGAGCTGTCCCTGCGGCTCCTTAAATCGTAACAGCCATGTTAGACTTGAATGGTCCGTCCCGACGGTAAAC
The DNA here is from genome assembly GCF_902652985.1 of Pecten maximus. Lineage (NCBI taxonomy): Eukaryota > Metazoa > Mollusca > Bivalvia > Pectinida > Pectinidae > Pecten > Pecten maximus. The sequence continues at coordinate 169,088 of NW_022979523.1, forward strand.
TGTCTACCTAAAAGGTAGTATTTAAACTGTCATGTAAATCTCACAATACTAAGCAGTTCCTTCCGAGTGGTGTAGTATCCTTTGTTCGGTTGTAAGAGGGAAAATGCTAAAAGCAATGACTCTCTCACTCCTGTCTTGTATTTGATTAAACGCCCCTCTAATTGCTACATCCAAGGCATCTCTATCTAAGATGAATGGATCCTTTATACGTAGTATCGGGCAACACTAAGATGGGAGGTTCTGTCAGCGCCACCTTCAGTCTCTTGAAGGCCTGTTGCTGTTCCAAGTCCTAATGAAATTTGTTCTTTCCTGTGAGATTATACAAGGGTTGAGCTAACTCGGCGAAATCCTTGAGTAAGGTACAGTGATAATTCACCTATCCGAGAATCCGCTCCATATCTTTAGAGGACGCTGGTAAAGGGCAATTAGCTACCGTATTGGTGTCTGTGTCAGACATCGCTATCTGGTCCTTTTCGGCTATTCGACACTTTTTTGGTAATGTCTGAATCTTTCCAACGTTTCTCTCAAATTATCGAGGTGTTCCCTGAAGGTGTGTCCTAATGCTAGGATGTCGTCCAAAAAGACTGTTTTCCAGGGGAGACCCCATAATGCGAGATTCATTGCACGAGAAAATGTGGCGGGAGCGTTAGTCAGACCAAAACCTATACGAACATGTTCAAATAATCCGTATTTTGTAAGAAACGCTGTTTTCTTTCGGTCCGTGTCCTTAACCTTGATCTGCCAATACGCGTTTTTGGCGTCCAGTTTTGAGAACCACGAACTTCCAGCTAGAGTGTCCAAACAATCCTCAACTAGTGGTAATGGAAAGGTGTCCTTAACAGTGACATCATTGAGCAACGCATGGAGCTGTCCTTTTATCGAACGAATACAGGTGCCGACGCCCACTCCTCCTCCCCAGCGAATGATGCTGGCGTACGCCGCATTCGCTGCTTTACAGGCTTGGCGTCGCTGGTGTCTACTGCATGCTCATTTTTGTCCAAAAAAACTCCCGAGATCAAATTCATTCTTAGCGAAAACGTCCGAATAATGACGGAGAAGTTCAACTAAGTCCTTATACTGTGGAGATGCTCGGGTACCTTCCCAGTATCAGTTGAGGTTTTGGTTTAGTCTGACTCGCCAACATCGCGATATGTTATTATATCATTTGTATGCCTCTGAATAGGTCTGGCGCTTATATCAGAGCGAATAAAATCCGCTGTTTCGGGTTAAAATAACCCCGAACCTCCAAAGCGTTAGCTAGTATTTCCCCTTTCTTATTATAATGGTCCTAAAACTGTCGCCTAAATTTACCAAACAAACGACGGCTTAATATTGGCATTACGAACTGTACGGGGTACTAGAAGATCCAGGTTCCCATTAGACTTATTAGAAAACAATTGGGTTGGATTTGTTTTTATTAAAAAAATAGGCTTACAATAATCACGAAATTCCACCGTAAAAAATACTCCGTATTATAAAATAACACTGGAATATGTGGTTAAGAATAATGTTGTGCAATAAAAATGATACAAATTTAATCCTCGTATTATAAAATAACACGCAGGAACGGTATCATGAATTTGTAAACCACGTGACTGCTGGCTGAGGAACAATTCGATAAAATCGTAATTGAAACCACAGAAAAATCAGGAAAACTGCGCGAAAATTGATAAACACAGGACTCATGAATAAACATTAATTTATCAATTACTAGCCAATACTGCTGACACCATTAAAGTAACGTTGCTGTTACACTACAAGCTAGTTACCTCGCTGTTGGTCACGCTATCTGGTTCACAATGGAGGTCGAAACTATATCATCACGGGTCGCTGGACAGGTCAGGATAGGGTGATGATACAGCAGTCAAATACGTATCCAATAGAATGTACTGGCTTAGTGTCCTAGCTAAAAGCTCGGAGCACTAAGATAACTGGCACTACTTACGTAGAGATATACTGACTCCGTTAAAAACAGAGATGGTCTAACACACGTGTTGTCTGATTGCCGGTCAGGTGTGAAGAGACGCTTACACGGTTCACGGGGTTGATCTTTACCTGACACGGGCCAGTTGACCGTCACGCACTTCCGGCGGCGTAAACAATCTGGTCAACTCGGCCCGAGACACTACATAAACAACGTCATCGTCGCATTCCTCCTGCTATGCTCAGTGAAGTGCGTAATCACCTACATCAACTTTTGGACATAGGAGTTATTCGTCGCTCTCATTCACCATGGGCCTCTGCAGTTGTATTGGTACGGAAGAAGGACGGACGACTGCGGATGTGCATCGACTACCGTCAGTTGAATCTTGGGACTGTAAAGGATTCTTATGCTCTTCCTAGGGTGGAGGAGATTTTAGATTCTTTATCAGGATGTGATTATTTTTCTACACTGGATATGAAGAGTGGTTACCATCAGGTCGAACTTCACGAGGAGCATAAGTCAAGGACTGCTTTCACCATCGGACCGTTGGGATTCTATGAATTCAATAGGATGCCATTCGGATTAGTGAATGCACCAGCGCCTTAAGATTGATGGAAGAGTGCCTTAGGAAGCTCCATACCACCATTTGCTTTGTCTATAAAGACGACGTCATAGTGTTTTCCAAGACATTCAGTGAGCACATAGAGAGGTTAGAGTTAGTATTTGAGAAGATAAGGCACCATGGATTAAAGCTAGCTCCACAGAAATGCTCTTATTTCAAGAAGAAAGTGAAGTTTCTTGGTTTCAAAAGATATTTCACTGTTCTAAGCCCTCTGGTCCGGAGGATTTGAGACGTTTCTTGGGATTCTGTGGCTACTATCGTAAGTTTGTGGAAGGTTTTTCTGCCATCGTGAAGCCACTGAACGAGCTATTACCACCTACAAGGAAGAAATGCCATTCTACTAGGAGCAAGACTGCATCAACTGTATGGAAATGGGAGAAAGAGCAGGAAACAGCGTTCCAGACCATGAAGAGTGCTTTATCCTCACCGCCTGTTCTTGGATATCCATTATATGACATCCCATTTGAAGTACATACAGACGCCAGTGGACATGGTCTTGGGGCGATCCTTTACCAGCAGCAGTATGGAAAACCGCATGTCATTGCTTATGCAAGCAGAGGATTGACGAAATCCGAACGGAATTATCCTGCCCATCAATTGGAATTTTTAGCTTTAAAGTGGGCAGTGACTGACAAATTTACGGATTACCTGTACGGAAGGAAGTTTACAGTTACCACCAACAACAATCCACTGACATATGTTTTAACGTCTGCCAAGTTGGATGCGACGGGACATAGATGGTTGGCTGCATTATCCGCGTTTGATTTCAACATCATCTACAAGCCAGGAAAGAACAATACAGATGCTGACATTATGTCTAGACTGCCATCCCACATTGAGGAGTCTACATCTGTTAAGGATATCCCTTTGGATTATGTCAAGGCTATTTGCGGTGCAGTACAACAGCCAGTATCCTGGATTGAGACCGTTTCCATGTCTACTTCAGTCATTGATGAGCAATTCATCGAGTCTGGTCAGGATATTCAGGAGATGACTTCTAGAGATTGGAGACGAGCTCAGGATAGAGATCCAGTACTCCGGCAGATGTTATTCTATGTTCGGAAAAACCAGAGGTCATATAGAAGACAGTTAGATCCTGATCAGCAAACTTTGTAACGTTCCTTTGACAGATTAAATATCGATAAGGGGGTGATTTATCGAGAAGTCATAGAAGATGGTACATCAAGAAAACAGCTGATATTACCTCCTGCTTTTCGGAAACAAGCCTTATATGGACTTCACATTTCTGTCGGACACCCTGGACGTTATAGGACGATATAGTGACCTACATACGGGCACTGGTGTGTTATCACAAGCAGTACGGATTCTTTTTCACTGCTCGTGTCCTCGTAACACAGGGCACCATCTGTTGCCGTGTTTGTCGTATTGGATACATAAAGCTGGTATCCTGCCAATCTGTGCTGAAAATCATCTGGAAAACAACATTATAAGCAGGTTGATATCCACCAGTATTAATTTCAATGTAAATGTCGAATGCTACCAATCTTACATCTTCATTTTTTATATTTTTATAACCATGTGCGTTCACCAATACAAATGTATAACAACACAATATCAAAATAATTATATTCCAACTTACAATGCACTGTTAGGTACATTTTAATTCACCATACAATTTACTGCAAGATAACATTCAACTTCACCATAGAATTCATTGTAACATTTTTTCTACTTCATCATACCATAGTATCATCATACAATACATTGTATCTATTGTATTAAATACATTCTGCTTCACCATACAATATACTGTTGATACATTCTTCTTCACCATAAAATAAGTTTTTTGTTGGATATGGAATTGATTTCATTCCAGTAAAGTTAAAAAAAAAAAAGGTTACTAACTCTAGTGAAAGAAATTCGATAATAAAAAAATCTCGAGGCATGTGACATGTTTCTACCACAATAATATCGGCTTGTTTCAAAAGGAAACGTGGCCAACATTTATTTCACTTATGCAGATAAGGTGTACAGGTGACGGCCGGGACCCAGTGTTGTGACGTCATTCGATTATTAATGACGTAAATAACCACTCGTGGAATATAACATACAGTCTGCACATTAATACATTGGCTTGAGAGTGGAATAACACAGCGTATTGTAGTAGAATTTCTTCTTCGCCATACAATTCATTGTTAGATACATTGTACTTCGCAATACAATTCACTGTTAGATACATTCTACTTCACCATCAAATTCATCGTTATATACAACTTACCTCCCCTTACGAGCTAGATCCATTCTTTTCCGCTATACAATACACTGTAAGACATATTCTACTTCACCATACAATACACAGCTAGACATTTTATATTTGACGATAAATACGCTTTGATTATCGAGAAATAATTGAGGAGCATATTATAACAGGTAACATACCTTGAACAGTCATTCACTTTTTTCATAGATAATGTCGTTTATTTAAATAACACACGTACCTCTTATAAACCCGAAATAACAAAAACATAGGTTCTATAGCACCAGCTGCTTACAGTATCTTTACTTAGTATATAATCAAGAGGAAAATCTTTCAATCTGTATGACGATTCGAGTTTCCCAATTGTTAGTCATAGATAGTAACATTTAAGCTTTCAATACTTACAATGCTAATATATCCCAGTTGAATCAATGTTCAATGACTTGGTATTATGATTTCCGTGACGGTATCGAATGCTAACGAACAAATGAACAACGCAATGGTTACAATTGCAAAGTTTCCAGTTCGAAATAATTAGATCAGTTGGTAATATTCTATTTCCTTGTGACATGAAACCAGACATGTTCGATGTTTGTCTTGCATTCTCATATTGAAAATTTCACATACAGGTGTACTTAAATTGGACCTAGATGTATATGGTGTTGTCGATGGAACCGAAGAAACTGAAATTCCTGGAACACATGGTCTCATTCTCTTTGACTTTTCAAGTGTCAAAATCAATAGCTTAATAATTTATATTGCTCTTTTTTTCGACTTTGATTTACCATGGCAATTCGCTAGAACATCGACACCCTCTGCTGTTTTTCGACTATTGTCTGGAGACAGAAGATTTCGCGATCTTTTACTTGCGTATATAGAAATGTAACATTGTTTTTTACGGTACAAATGTTATTGATGTCTTAGTGATACAAATTAAGTTACCATTATAACATAATGTATCGCTTTGATGAGTTTTGTAGCGAGGCTGACCTAATCGAAGTAACTTAATTCTAAGATCGAAATATGTTTGGTATATACACTACACTCACCTCTGTAGTATATTTTGATCCACGTAATGGTTGTCAACTCTCCCAGATCAACACGCCACCAGACCATTTTGTGACCAGACGCTGTATGTGCACAGCACTTATTATCTAAGTTTGTATCCGTACAGCCATCCACAACTTTACTTGCTACATATATACCACTCCCCTGGTCACTACTTTGTTTTGCTGCTTTATTTAAGGCGACGCTACCTGCAATAAACAAAGCATTTATTGATACTAAATACATTACTTAACGATATTTTAACGTATCTAGTCATGGTATTTTTCCCTACCTGCAAGCTATGATAAATGATCTTAACTTAAATTATAATATGACAATTATTCTTCTGTTATATATATGGTATATATATTTATTATTTATAACCATCCACATGTGTACATGTCTCCCTTTGTGAAACTCTCCTGTAAATAAGTTAGTAAAAGTTAGCAAAGGAAAGAAAATGGTTGCCTGATCTCTCACTGCCAAGCTTAGATCGAGTTATTTCGATGTATTCCCCAATCGTCATGCCGTAATCTACTATATGGTGGAGAATCTAAAAACGAACTAGTATGTAACATTTTGGAGTGACTCATTTGTTTGTTAATATGTGATAACAGGGAATTTGTCTGTATCGTGTTGCCGCCCACGTGCGTCCACGTGGTGTGGAGGTGGCGGAAATGAGGAGAATAGTAGTTAGTTACTAATCAACTGTAAATGTGACATTTAAATAACTAAAAGCATGTGTTAACAATGATTCCGCCAAGTGTGTTACGGACTTTAGAGACATACAGTCTGGATTTTTCAGTACTGAAATTTTCATTTTCCCTGCTAGATAGTGAGGAAGCAGTGTCCCTTCACCTCTCATGGGAAAAACCTGTCAAGGTTACTAGACCTGTATTGAATTCAACATCCAACACTGGTAAGAAAAAACGTCATTCGAAGAAAACTAAATTTCCTTCGCAGAAACGACATGATAAGGACAGGGCTGAGAAATGGAGGAATTTCCATTTTAAGCGAAGTCCTGGAGACGCTAGTGCGAGTTGTGACACATGTGCAGTAAAACAGGAACTACCATCTGATGTGATACCACAGAAAACAAACGTTCAGTGAAGACACAGACAGAGCCAGCTCTGAAAGAATTTTTTTCTGTACAGACTCAGTGTAATTCTGTGAACATAGTTAAGGCAACTACAGCTACATGTACTAGTGGGAATTATATTTGTAACACGTCACCTCATCATCGACAGTCACAGCATCAGGAAACACCAACTGAAGCAACATACCAGAAAACGTGTTCCGATGGCAGGACTTCGACAGCCTCAACTCTATCAAACAAAAAAAATTCTGGTCTATCACCAAATAACTTCTAGGGAAAAAGTCTGATCATCTAATCCCTCCTCTTACTGAAAACAACCAAATTATTAACGACGATAAAAATAAAGCAGAACTATTCAACAAGTATTTCTCCGATCAATGTACAATTAATGATACTGTCGACAAACCAGTTCTACCTACCATAGATGCAAATGTTAATATGCCATATATCACTGATATTCAAACTAGTCCAGATGAAGTATGTAAACTATTGCGGTCACTTAAAGAGGCTTACCCGCAGACGGACCGGTAAACGGCACATCTCCGATCACTAAATAAACTTCAGTACACGTTTCTATGTGACAAAATTAGAGGCTTTCCGACTTTATTTCTTGAAAACAATTACAGAACATGTATTTAAAAGACGTTTAAAAACTCAACCTGAGAGGGAAATGTATGGAAAATAACGGAAAAAATCTTCTTTGTAATTCGCCGCTGCCTTTGAAGTTATCACTGTGCGGCACTGTGCACGTGCTTGTTTCTTTGATGTGTATATCATAAATTAGACTCCACTTTATAGCGGGGACTTATCGCGGGTTGCGATTAAATAAATAATATTAAAAAATGAGGTTTTAATATCACTTTTCAGCGTTTTATAAGGAAAATAAAATGAAAAACTCAACAATTCCAACAATCTGTTATGTGTAAAAAATCTTTTTCTATTACCCAATTTTTCTGATCTCTCTGCGGGCAAGCCTCTTTAACACAAGCAAATCCACTGGACCTGACGGCATAGGAAATTTTATTCTAAAACATTGTGCAGAATCCCTTTGTCATATATGGGCGTATATATTTAATCTGTCTCTAAGCTTAGGCTCCTTTCCAGGCATATGGAAAACGGCCCAAGTGTGTCCAATCCATAAAAAGAATAGCAAATAAATAGCAAAAAAATTACCGTCCTATATCTCTGCTTTCAAATATATCAAAATGTCTCGAAAAAATAGTCTACAAACGCAATTATGAATTTCTTGTCGCAAATAATATCCTCATAAAAGAAAACTCTGGTTTTAAAAAACACGACTCTACCGTTAACCAATTACTTAAAATTATTCATAAAATTTATAAAAGCATTAACGATGGGAAATAAGTCTGTTCTGTATTCTTAGATGTTTCGAAGGCTTTTGATAAGGTATGGCACGAAGGATTAATATACAAACTAGAAAACATTGGTATCAGAGGAAATCTACTTAAATGGATTAAAAGTTATCTTACCAACAGAAATCAATTTGTTATTTTAAATGGCCAATCATCAGAACGCATGTACATCAATGCGGGTGTTCCTCAAGGCTCTATACTAGGCCCTCTTTTATTTCTAATATATGTTAATGATATCAATATTGGAATTCTTTCCGACACTAATCTATTTGCAGATGACACATCTCTCTCTTCTGAAATTAATAACCGTGGCTCTATCGACAATCTAAATAACGACCTATCTACTCTATCAAGCTGGGATAAACGACGGTTGATAACTTTTAATGCAGCTAAAACAGAACTAGTTTTGTTCTCCAAAAAACGTGTCTTAAACTACCCCGATATTACACTCAATAATGTTCCTATTCAACACTTCAACACGCATAAACACCTTGGCATATCATTATCTGGAGACTTGAGCTGGCATGTGCATATATCTGACATTGTTGCTAGGGCAAATAAAATACTAAACATGTTACAGTCATTAGCATACTTAATCCCTCGGGGCGGTTTAGAGAAACTCTATAAATCTTTGGTTAGGTCTATTCTAGAATAAGACAGTATACTCTTTGATAATTGCAACCAATACGAATCCGACCTTATTGAAAGTGTCCAGCGAAGGGCAGCTCTAATTTGCACAGGAGGGTATAAAGTTACCAAATATACTAAACTTCTATCTGAACTAGGTTGGGAGTTACTTAGTGACAGAAGGAAAAATTCTCGATTAAAAATGATTTTCAAAATCAATAAAATATGGGTCCTTCATATTTGGAATCCATCTGTCCACTTCTTTGTCATCGCACACAAAATTACAACTTCAGAAATTCAAACACACTTCTACCTATTCCTTCCAGAAAGTCGTTCTATCACCAATCTTTCTTGCCCAGAACTATAAGAAACTGGAACAACCTACATGAACATATTCGGAACAAATCAACGCTTGAATCTTTTTCACAAGCCCTATCACAACTCTCTACTCTAGTTTCAAATGATTTATATATTTATGGTCATGGGAAAGGAAAAATCAATCATTGTAGACTAAGAATGGGTCTTAGCGCCCTGAACAAACAAAGATTCTTATACCGATTAAATAAATATTGTGACGACTGTACAGATTCCCCCGAAGACGAAAAACATTTCTTTTTGACCTGTCCAAAATATAACAACTTGCGTATGAAATTGTTAAGAAAAACTTGCAACGAACTGGCTCCAATTGTAAATCCAGATCTAATTGTAAATCTTATGCCTGATCTCCTTTTAAACATTATATTGCATGGCTCCGACAACAATACCGATTCCCCAAACAAAAACATTTTTGACTTTGTATTTGATTATATTGTTGATTCAAAAAGGTTCTAATTTCATCTTATAACACCTCCCCCCACCCTCCCACACCTTCACTCTCTTTGCTTTACCACTTTTCCTCTATCCTCATCCTTCCTCTCCACCTCATCTTCTTTATGTTATGGAATGTATGTGTGAGTGAGAGAGCGTGTGTTATGATTACGTCTTGTACATACTGTATTGTTTTATGTGTTGAGGAGAGCATCTCGTAGCCCTAGGGCTGTTTGTGATCCTCATTAAACAAATAAAGAATTAGAACACAACTCTATCATCTTATCAGATTTCCACAAGTGCCCCTATTATTGAACCAGAGGAAACCTGTTCCATAAATTCCAAGGATCTCTGTGCATTCCTGATAGGAAAAACTAGGGACTGTAAAATATCCGTCAATAATGGAAAAAGTACTCGGACAGTCTACCAGACCAATTTCTAGCTGATTAATGAAAATGAAGGATGTGCAATGATGACAATGTTTTAATTCCAGTGCAGATACCCTTTATATACCAACGTTCAAAACTAGCCTCATTGTCATATTGTATATAGTGACTTTCCTTGATAATTCAATGCTGACATTTAAAGTTTTTGAAAAAAAATTGAAAAGGATTTTTGTTTGATAGGAATATGTTTTTTCTAGTTTGTCTTACTCTTATATAGATCTTCTGAATTTCAGAGACATTTGTATCTATAGAATTTGTTGACAATTTAAGATTAGTTTAAAAAAAAGTTTAACCAGAGAGACATTTAGAAGTTTCAAGTAAGTTGATAAACCTAATTTAATTGATTATATATTACTCTGTTTCATTGTTATCTCACAATACACACTTGGATGGTTATTTTTTTAAAATTGGGGACCAATTTTTGTTTTGTGGGGGGATGTTATATATATGGTATATATATATTATTTATAACCATCCACATGTGTACATGTCTCCCTTTGTGGAACTCTCCTGTAAATAAGTTAGTAAAAGTTTGCAAAGGAACGAAAATGGTTGCCTGATCTCTCACTGCCAAGCTTAGATCGAGTTATTTCGATGTATTCTCCAATCGTCATGCCGTAATCTACTACACTTCCTTCTTTGTGTTTTACAAATATTATCCTCTTTATTGCATTTGCGATATCCGACTATTTTGGTTGCTTAATGCATATGAATATTATCTCCCGTATCAATTCACGTCACATTTCAAACGCACACAAAACATTCTAAAATAATTCTTTTACCATTCATCTATATGTACCATTTTGTATTGTTGTATAGAAAAATAATCAGGTGAGAAGAGAAATGGTATGTGTCCCCGTTTATGTTTACATTCTCATCGAGTTCGTTCTATCCCATGGATAGCGCTTATGAATAATTCCAGCAGATTACTCGCGTAAAGTTTATTTTCCTTCTGTAGTTGCTCCGAAATATGATTTTTTATTTAAATATATTACGTGACATTTCTACCAACCGTGCCTAGAGTAGCTAATATTTTCACTAAAAAGCGATACAACTAAAATATCGAAACATCTATTACTTTGTAAATGATTACATGATGAAAGAACTGAAGATCCTGGAAATGATCATTGTTGGCCGTTACGAAACAAAACATCGACACACTAAAACAATCATTATGGACCTCTCTAATCAGGAAGTATAACATAACGTATCACACATTCAGTAATATCAGCTATCTACTTGTACGTTACTTTGTAATTATTAGTTTTTGTTTTTATTTAAAGTCTCTACTTTCAAATCTGACAGTATTAGATATGAAGAATAGGATCAGGATCACATCATTCATTACAATATCTGTCTCGTCATCATTTTGAGTGTAGTTACGAATACACATCAACAAGGAAGTGAAATTTACAATGTTTTATTTTCAAAATATTCCTACTTGAAACTAGAAATTGTTGGCTAAAAATTTGACGGGCTTTTCACCTACTTAGCATAAATGACCTTAAGGCTTGGTATTTCCAAACGTAAAAAAACTATTTTAGAACACTTGATAGGTCATCCACATTCTAGTTTTGAAATAATCTGGCATCTGAGATGAAACGTTTCAACAAAGGAGTTGGACGAGGGGAGATAACCCATACAGCACATTGTACAAGTTATCTCCCCTCGCACAACTCCTTTGATTTTTTAACAAGAGGCCCATGGGCCTTAACGGTCACCTGATTTTTGAAATATTTCAGTAAATTTGAATGAAAGAATGAATTTAAAAACAAATAAAACAAATGATAGTCAAAAATGTGATTTCCCTATAACTATAGTAAAGTTTATCCCCTCCCATGGGGCAAACGCGAGACCCCAGGGCTAGGAAATTCACAATTATGGTAAAGCACCTTAAGACCCTTCGATCTGTGAAGAAAAATTAATTCTACCTTAAATGGGCTGTAAGAAGAATATTTTAAAAATTTCTGTTAATTTGACCCTTTTTGGCCCCGCCCATCAGCCCCTGGGGGTCAGTCAGGGCCAACATGTACATACCATCAAACTGTCATCCCAAGCTGATAATGTTAACCAAGTTAGAATGAATTCCAATAAAAATTCAACAAATGATAGTCAAAAATGTGATTTCCCTATATAAACTATAGTAAAGTTTACCCCCTCCCCAGGGGCAAACATGAGACCCCAGGGTCATGAAATTCACAATTTTGGTAAAGCACCTTAAGATCCTTCCATCTATGAAGAGTATTTGATTCTAACATATCTGAGAGTAGAGAAGATTTTTGAAATTTTTGTAAATTTTACCCTTTTTGGCCCCGTCCACCAGCCCCTGGGGGTCAACTAGGGCCAACATGTACATACCATCAAACTGTCATCTCATGCTGATAATTTGAACCAAGTTAGAATGAATTCCAATACAAATCCAACAAACAATAGTCAAAAATGTGATTTCCCTATATAAACTATAGTAAAGTTTACCCCCTCCCCAGGGGCAAACGTGAGACCCCAGGGTCATGAAATTCACAATTTTGGTAAAGCACCTTAAGACCCTTCCATCTATGTAGAGTATTTGATTCTACCATATCTGAGAGTAGAGAAGAAGATTTTTGAAATTTTAGTCAATTTGACCCTTTTTGGCCCCGCCCACCAGCCCCTGGGCGTCAACTAGGGCCAACATGTACATACCATCAAAGTGTCATCCCATGCTGATAATTTGATACAAGTTAGAATGAATTCTAATACAAATCCAACAAATAATAGTCAAAAATGTGATTTCCCTATATAAACTATAGCAAAGTTTACCCCCTCCCCAGGGGCAAACATGAGACCCCAGGGTCATGAAATTCCCAATTTTGGTAAAGCACCTTAAGACCCTTTCATATATGAAGAGTGTTTGATTCCACCTTATCTGAGAGTAGAGAAGAAGATTTTTGAAGTTTTAGTCAATTTGACCCTTTTTGGCCCCGCCCCTCAGGCCCCTGGGGGGTGGGGACCATATAATTCACAATTTTGGTTCACCCTCAGCCATGGAAGCTTCCTGTAAAATTTCATTGAATTTGGTTCAGCAGTTTTTAAGAAGAAGTTGAAAATGTAAATTGTTTACGACGCACGACGCACGACGCACGACGGACGACGCACGACGCCGGACAAAAGGCGATTGCAATAGGTCAACTGAGACTTCGTCTCAGGTGACCTAAAAATACATAGCATATAAAGGGAAATATTCAAAATGGCATTTCGCGTTAACGGCAAATTTTACTGAAAAAATAGGGACAGTAAAATCATGAGAATGACATACTGCGTAATACTTCAAAAGAATTTTGGAAAAAGATTGAAAAATGAAGATTTTTAAAAAATAGACAAATTTAACCCCATATTTTTTTTTTATTTGACCTTTGACCCGAAAACGTTTTGTAATAAATGTTAGCGCCAGGCATTATCTACAAATAACATAATCACATGACCTGTAGAATAAATCCTTTTTTAGTTATGGTCATTTTAAACTTTTTAATACATGACGTCATGGCGGCCATATTGGATTGTGAATCGACCCCCATGATAACAAGTCTTGGTCAGTACCATCTCATAACCATTTTGTCAAAGTTTATGTTGAATCGCACTGGTGGAATTTGAGAAGAAACTTAAAATGTGAGTTGTAGGCATACATAAGATATAGAGAGAAATATTCAAAATGGCGTCCCGCGTTAACGACAAATGTTACCAAAGAACTAAGGACAACAAAATTATCAGAATGACATACTGCATAATACTTTAAAAGATTTTTTTGAAAAAGATTGAAAAATGAAGATTTTCTAAAAATAGACATATTTGACACCATAGCAAACTTTTTTTATTTGACCTCTGACCTGAAAACTTTTAGTAGCAAAAAGTTAGCTCCAGGAATTATCTACAAATAACATAATTACATGACCTGTGTAGAAGAATATTTTTTTTAGTTATGGCCATTTTAAACTTTTCAATACATGACGTCATGGTGGCCATATTGGATTTTGGACTGACCACATAATAACAAGACTTGGTCAGTACTATCTCTTTGTCATTTTGTCAAAGTTTGTGCTGAGTCGCACTGGTGGAGTTTGAAAAGAAGTTTAAAATGGAAAACGATTTTTAATATAGAATATATAGGGAAATTTTCAAAATGGCGTAATACATTAACCGGGAGTGCTATTAAAACACCGAAGGTATCAATATCATCGGAATGACATACTCTATTGATCTGTAGAAGAAGTTTTCAAAAATAGTAAAAATTGAAAAATTTCTAAAAATAGCATAACTTTGACCTCCAGCGAACTTTTTTTTATTTGACCTCTGACCTGAAAACTTTTAGCAGCAAAAAGTTAGCTCCAGGAATTATCTACAAATAACATAATTACATGACCTGTGTAGAAGAATATTTTTTTTAGTTATGGCCATTTTAAACTTTTCAATACATGACGTCATGCTGGCCATATTGGATTTTGGACTGACCACATAATAACAAGACTTGATCAGTACTATCTCCTTGTCATTTTATTAAAGTTTGTGCTGAGTCGCACTGGTGGAATTTGAGAAGTTTAAAATGTAAAACGATTTTTAATATAGAATGTATTGGGAAATTTTCAAAATGGCGTACTTCATTAACCGGAAGTGCTATTAAAACACCGAAGGTATCAATATCATCGGAATGATATACTCTATTGATATATAGAAGAAGTTTTCAAAAATAGCATAACTTTAACCTCCAGCGAGCTTGACCTCTAACCTCAAAGCCGTTATTATGTAAAAGTTGGCCCCAGATGAATCCTACATGAATATACATTTGAATATTTTTAACCTCATACCGTTTTTGAGTTGTGGCCATTTAAGCAAAATAAGCTTTGACGTCATGGCGGCCATTTTAGAATTTTCGACCTACTTAATTTTTTATTTCCTGCACCCCTTCAAATCATTCTATAATAAAGGCTGAAAAAGAAATCTGAATAACTTTAACCAGTTTGGCGTTACAGTTTCTACAAAATGAAATGCAGAAGAAGAATAATATTAATAAGAAGAAACAGAACAAAATCAATAGGTTTTTTCACCACAAAGTGAAAAGCCCTAATAAATGTTTGGACAATCTAATTAAAATATAGATGCTCATTCTCACTATGTCACATGAACATCTAATAACATCGCATGAAGGGTCACGTTCTGGTGACCTTTGCTATATTTCACTGCCAGCGCGAATTGTCAATTTGTCGATGTCATCTATCTCACCCATTCATCACATGCATCTGAAGCTAACCGATTCAGTACATAATTTATATACAGCTATATGCTTCATTGGACCGAATGACTTGAAACAAATTAATAGATTATGCAAGCTACATGTATACACTCCAGTCATGCAGTTACACACTTACGGATTTCTGTTTAACCAAAAACGTGGTATAAGTACTACTCCGATGTTAACGAAACTTAGGTATACGTGATCAGTATAACACGTAGTTTAAAAAATGGGAAATAAAAAGACGCACTTCTGGGTCAGGCAGGGGACTTTGTATTGCTGTTGCAATACTATCCATCCTTGTTTCTTTTGATTTGACAAGGGTACAATTATAATATGACAGGTACATTACACAATATGTACTTGACATATACCCATACAGGATTGTACTTAGGCCCTTGTCACATATGTACACACAGGATTGTACTGAGGCCCTTGTCACATATGTACACACAGGATTGTACTTAGGCCCTTGTCACATATGTACACACAGGATTGTACTTAGGCCCTGGTCACATATGTACGCACAGGATTGTACTTAGGCCCTGGTCACAAATGTACACACAGGATTGTACTAAGGCCCTGGTCTCATATGTACGCACAGGATTGTACTAAGGCCCTGGTCACATATGTACACACAGGATTGTGCTAAGGCCCTGGTCACATATGTACACACAGGATTGTACTAAGGCCCTGGTCACATATGTACACACAGGATTGTACTAAGGCCCTGGTCACATATGTACACACAGGATTGTACTAAGGCCCTGGTCACATATGTACGCACAGGATTGTACTTAGGCCCTTGTCACATATGTACGCACAAGATTGTACTTAGGCCCTGGTCACATATGTACACACAGGATTGTACTTAGGCCCTTGTCACATATGTACACACAGGATTGTACTTAGGCCCTGGTCACATATGTACGCACAGGATTGTACTTAGGCCCTTGTCACATATGTACGCACAGGATTGTACTTAGGCCCTGGTCACATATGTACGCACAGGATTGTACTTAGGCCCTGGTCTCATATGTACGCACAGGATTGTACTTAGGCCCTTGTCACATATGTACGCACAGGATTGTACTAAGGCCCTGGTCACATATGTACACACAGGATTGTACTAAGGCCCTGGTCACATATGTACACACAGGATTGTACTAAGGCTCTGGTCACATATGTACACACAGGATTGTACTAAGGCTCTGGTCACATATGTACGCACAGGATTGTACTAAGGCCCTGGTCACATATGTACGCACAGGATTGTACTTAGGCCCTGGTCTCATATGTACGCACAGGATTGTACTTAGGCCCTTGTCACATATGTACGCACAGGATTGTACTAAGGCCCTGGTCACATATGTACACACAGGATTGTACTAAGGCCCTGGTCACATATGTACACACATGATTGTACTAAGGCTCTGGTCACATATGTACACACAGGATTGTACTAAGGCTCTGGTCACATATGTACGCACAGGATTGTACTAAGGCTCTGGTCACATATATACGTACATGATTGAACTAAGGCCCTGGTAACATATGTACGCACAGGATTGTACTAAGGCCCTGGTCACATATATACGTACAGGATTGAACTAAGGCCCTGGTCACATATGTACGCACAGGATTGTACTAAGGCCCTGGTCACATATATACGTACAGGATTGTACTAAGGCCCTGGTCACATATGTACCCACATGATTGTACTAAGGCCCTGGTCACATATATACGCACAGGATTGCACTAAGGCCCTGGTCACATATATACGTACAGGATTGTTCTTAGGCCCTGGTCTCATATATACGTACAGGTTTGTACTTAGGCCCTGGTCACATTTATACGTACAGGATTGTACTAAGGCCCTGGTCACATATATACGCACAGGATTGTTCTTAGGCCCTGGTCACATATATACGTTTATGGTTGTACTAAGGCCCTGGTCACATATATACGTACAGGATTGAACTAAGGCCCTGGTCACATATATACGCACAGGATTGCACTAAGGCCCCGGTCACATATATACGTACAGGATTGTTCTTAGGCCCTGGTCTCATTTATACGTACAGAATTGTACTAAGGCCCTGGTCACATATATACGCACAGGATTGTTCTTAGGCCCTGGTCTCATATATACGTACAGGGTTGTACTTAGGCCCTGGTCACATATGCATGTATAAGTATTGTACTTAGGCCCTACAAACATTCTACTTCCTTGTAATACAAGAAATCAGTATCTACACTATTTAACAGAATTCTGTCTGCACTAGGCGATAATTCAAAACTGCCGATATTTAAATAGCGGACGAATTATGTTAGGATTGCAATCTAGCATGTCATAATCGTTTCCTTCTTGAAAGTTATCTAAGGTCAAGCGATTTGACAATAATGCTGATCGAGTTCAAAAATCGATTGTATTATGAAAAATACCAAAATGCAAAGCGAATGTTGAGAAATGTGATTCCAATCTAATATAAACAACCACATTTCATCATAGAGTTGTAAGTGTATTAGTTCAGGCTTTTATATTTATGACATCTGAAGAAATGTGCATGCAGGTACATGTAAAGTTCGAAACGAAACCAAAACCAAACGAAATCAAACGAAACAAAACGAAATCAAACGAAACGAAAAATGAAAACATAGAAAAAAAAAATTCAGACTTTACAAAGTGTCCTATTCTCATCGGTGTTAAAACTACACACAGGAAATAATGAATTTATCGCAATATTCACTCAGTTTTTAAAAAAAATATAAAACAACTATTTAGGTAATATGCTTAGTCTAAGATTTATTGGCGTGCAAATCGCGTAATGTATTGGTGCCCGGTCGATCTAAAATCACGCAACATAAGTGATTGTAAGCAACTTCTTTTACGGTAGGACAGTTAGAGTTCCGGCTTAACGCGCTGTTCCCTTGTTGCTGGTGTTTGGAGTGTAGACAGAATGGAAGCATCAGAGCAAACTCTGTTTCTGTAACTTTGATGAACTGTTAATAATTCTGGATATGTTTTAGACAATATTGAAGTACTTGATTAGTTAAGTGGAGTTCGTATGGTTCAAGGAATATATTTTATTTTATTTCAGCTTTGGTCGGAGATTTCGTAAAACCAAATTATTCTTTTCATGTGGATGCTTGAAGTAATGCTGATCAAGTTGAAATACGTTAACTTGTAAGATCAACGTCCCTTCATTTTGAAAGTAAATCTAGTTGGCTATCAATGATTTTTAATTAGCAGGTGGTTAGAAATAGTGTATTAGTTTATGATTATAAATTTATTGAGAAGATATTTCACCAGTATTTGTGATTAAACACAATTTGTGTACACACAATACACTACGCGATTTGTATGCCTATAAATAATGGATTGATATTATATTCTGAATCAGACATCGACCGAAATCTTACAAGTGCGCGCACAAAAATGAAGCACGAGTGTTTCAATTAATCGTTTACGACTGACATCAAGTCCGTCCGATAGGACTCAAATTGGTGTCCCGTGTGATTATGTCTAACTTGCACGTTAAAGATTCCTCGGTGGTCTTTTGGTGTGATAACGCCGCTCCTGAGGATAGGGTATTTAAGGCCAATATTTAATATATTTCGAAATATCTTTAAGGTGTTTAGATGGACGTCAAAAACCTTGATCAACCCAATTCAAATTCTCGTCCGCTGAAAGGCAAAAAAGGTCGCAATAGGTTTTTTTTTTTTTTTTAATTTTTGAGATACATTTACAAAAATGTCCTCAAACATGATGGCTAGCATTTGCCATACTTCTTTCTTCCGATTGCGGCGGATTTATTCATGTGTGTTGTTTTTTCACCGATGAGAATGGGACACTTAGGCCTTTGTAAAATCTAATATTGTCTATTTATTTTTCCTTTTTTTTCAATCTTTTCATTTTGCTTGATTTTGTTTCGTTTCGTATGATTTCTTTTTGCTTTCGTTTCGCACTTTACAGGTACCCTGTGCATGCAGGTGTACACACATAACATAACTGTGTATGGTGATGTTAATGTTATTTAGTGACCTTATAAAAATACACAAAGATAGGGGTTTGCGAAATAAACATTGTTGATCGAAATTATTGAGATATAGCTCGTATGTTACCGGCTTTATAATGTTGAAACATGCATATGTTGATAAAATCTTATAATAGAGAGAGGCAATTCCTAATATAGTTGTTTTGTACGTTTAAAAGGGAAATTAATAAAAACAATTCTTGTTTACATTCTGTGATGCATTGCTAAAAATAATTTAGTTTGGTTTGGTTTATTTTGTTTAACGTCCTATTAACAGCTAAGGTCATTTAAGGACGGCCTCCCATGCGTGCGACATGCATGCGTGTGGTGAGTGCGTATGTGTGTTTTGGGAGGCTGTGGTATGTTCGTGTTAAGTCTCCTTGTGATAGGCCGGAACTTTTGCCGATTTATAGTGCTACCTCACTGAAGCATACTGCCGAAGACACCCAGCAGGACACCCCACCCGGTCACATTATACTGACAACGGGCGGACCAGTCGTCCCACTCCAAGTATGCTGAGCGCTAAGCAGGAGTAGCAACTACCATTTTAAAGGACTCTGGTATGTCTCGGCCAGGGGACAGAACCCAAAGCCTTCCTTACAGGGGCGAACGCTCAACAAAAGGCCAAAAGTGAGGCATTGTCAAGGGAGACATTAGGAAGAAGAAAGCTGTTAAGAAAGAATAGAAAAGATAAGATACCAAATTTAGTCGCCTCTTACGATCATGGAATGGGGGCAGCAGGTACAATTCTTACGCCCTACCTGCAGGGCAATTGCTAAAAATTATTTTGCTAAAAATAAACCAACAAGTGTTGGTCCAGATCATCGAGAGTGAATCAACAGTTACTTAGTGACAGTGCATGTGTCTATATTTCATTTGAACAATTGGTTGGCTCGGACTAATGCATATAATTTATGTGATATTATTTTGTCACGTGGATGTCTAATTTATGAGTGTCTGTTTATTTCCAAATATATTGTTTTATCGACTTGGCACCTATGAAAGCTGGTTACATATTAAATTCAAATTTAAGATACTTGTATAATCAACGGCAATAATAATTGAGCATAAAAACGCCGGGACCCATCTGTAAAACCAATAAATGATCGGTAACCATGTATTAGTGTTTTGTTTTCACTGTCAAGATCATGTCGACGTTAGTAATCGGTCAAATATTTATTATCATACCGATGATACAAACCTTTTGATTTTCTTCTGCCAATTTACTGCCAACAGGAAAAGTTATCTCGATTAGATTAAAACATCGGGTCTTAAAAACCAACACTATCATGACACTATTGCGATTACTTTGATTAGATGGTGTTTATACCATGACAGGGATGATGTATGAACATCACCTGTCACATTAATTCACGACACGTTTAAAATGCATATATATAAACATTACCCAAGATAATGTAGGTCTCAAATGATTTATTAACTTGTACCAGTTTCAGTACCATTTCCTTTTCCATCATCTTCCCCTGTCTGGGGTTTAAATTCTAATTACTAAAATAGGACAAAATGATAGTCAATGGTGGTAATAAAATGTGTTGACAATTAGTTAAAGTAATTGAAAAAAATTCAATACAAGTTAATAAAACAGTAAGCGATCAAAAGTCAACCGTCCCCTTATGAAGGGAAAGTGAGGAGATGAGAAAGTCATTTGATTGGCGAGTATAAAACATTCTGTTTTATTTGGGAAAAGGAGATGATGGGTGGAGAGACGGAATGTTAAGAGAGAAAGGAAAGCAGATATTTACAAAGATAAAGTACTGATAGGCTGCCACCCAATGTAACCCACTGTGAGGTATGAATAAAAATATACAAAAGAGGTGTGTGGCGTTACATGGTCGAAGAAACTAATATCATTTACTAAAAATTCGAGATTTGCGTGTTAACAAGCTATAACGTTGATTGTAAAAATAAAAATAAAATAAAAAATAAAGCAAATATGTGACTCATATTAATGTTAAAAAGTTTTTATATACTTCCCGTTGATATATGAAATTATATATAACTTATTGTTACTGTTGGGCCGATGACAATGATTAATGCTATACCGATATACATATGTATACATAGTGATATATCGTTGTCATCTCACATTATCTTTGGTTGCATCTTGAAAGGGACTTAGGAAAAGGTCAAAGGTGTTATTTATATAAAATAAACACATATAAGATACTTGAATTTAAATGTATTGCATGAACGATCTGTCAACATTTCGAAAATTTCCTAAAAAAAACCAATAACTCCATAATATTGAAACAGTCATTACTTCATAAAAAGTTACATGATTGATAACATTGCGATCCTGGAAGTGATTAATGTCGGGTATTACGAAACAACATACTCAAACACTCATTTTTGACCTATTCAATCAGGAAGTGAAATTACCTACATCACATTTAGCAGTATTGACTATAAAAATGAACGTTATTTAGTTTTCACTTGTTTAAGTTTGTATATTAAGTACTTACTTTCAGATCTCACAGTATAAAATATCACGAACAGGACCAGGATCACATTCTTTCCTAACAATATCTGTCTCGTCCCCATTCTGAGTTTAATGGCGACTCTCCACATCAACAAGGAAGTGCAATGTACGTAGTTTAAGGTTCATATTTCAAATATCAAATGACGGTTTTTGACGAGGTGTATTTGATAATGACAAAACATACTTGTGCCAAAATATTGCGTCAATAGCTATATACAAAAAATTTACTTCATTGCAATACACCAATACAATATATACACACTTGTCAGAGTTTTGTTAACACTAGGTGTAAAAAATTGTCGATATTTAAACCACGACATTAAAATGTTTAGATTGCAATCTAGCTGGTAATAATTCCTTTTTGAAGGCTGTCGATTTGACAATGATTTTTATTCCTGCATTGCGTCGAGTGTCCTTATAAAAATGACATACTAAAAAACGACTATTTTGAATTTAACTCTAACGTAAACAACCATAGTATATCTTAAATTATGAAGTTGTATTTCATTGCCTTAATTGTTCAGGCCTGTCTATTTATTACATTTTGTTCTCTGATCTTTGCTTAGATATGTTTAATGTGCATTCGGATTGTACCAGTATCTTATATAATATCTAACTGTATACGGTCCTACTGTTCTCTGACTTTATAGGGCCGTGTACCCAAGGTCTGCTCTAATTTGTTTAGTTTATAACGACAAAGTGACAAAACCAAACAAGCGGCTTTTGCAAAATGGACAAAATGTATTAGGGTTAGGGTTAGTGTGAAAGAGTTTGTCATTGCCATGGCTGCCAATTACTATTGTGACTTTAAATTGATTGAGCATCCGCCTTACTCGCCTGATCGCGCTCCATCAGACTTTAGGGGGCAAGATAACCTAAATAGTCTACTACCGAAACAGTGCTTATATATGAAAACCAATAAAACGGACTGGAATTAAAAACAAAAGCGTCGTGCGACTTGTGGAAGAGACTAGGTGATAACACGGTTACGCAGGATAAATAGACTTTGAGTTAAAGAGAAAAACGATAATTCATTAATTAAGTAGAATATATAAAATCATTTGGTTTAATATGTTATAGAGTCGAATGAGTGGAAATGTTATTATTGTGTATGTTTTTTATAACCTATATATTTTTTTTCATTATTTTCTTTAGTCAGGAAGTTTATAATTATCTACATTTTACATAAAGCAGGAAGCCTTCTCCTTATTTCAATTTATATATTACTCGTAAGTACTTACTTTCAGATGAAGCTGTATTAAATATGAAGAACAGAACCAAGATCACATCTTTTCTTAACAATATAGTCCTCGTCGCCATTTCTGAGCTTAATGACGACTCCCTTTCAACAAGGAAGTTACACGAAATCGCTAAAGGATTAAGATCAAATAGAGGTTCGAACCAGATGTATTTCTTTATGACTATACAAACACGTCTGAAATAGCGACTTCGACCTACATGTATATGAACGTTATACTACCCATGCAATACAATCTCACAGCAGGTACACGTCTGTTTCCAGTAGGCGTGCATAAACAAATGTTTAGTTTGCAACCTAGATATTTAATATCATTACTTGGTATTTACCTTGCTGTTTGAGTGTGGTGATTTGACAATAATTGAATATCCCTGCTTTTAATTCTAAAAGGCTACTGTTATTATGAAACGTACCAAATTACAAAACGGATATTATTGTAACATTGCAATTCAAAATTTCTAACTATTTACGCTGATGTAAATGTGCGTTCTGATTGTAACATTATACTATGTAACATCTAACTTTATATAGTGATATGCATTAGCGTTTAGATTTCTACCATTATAATAGCTAACATATCACTGTCGGAGATCATAGTTGAGATATATCACGTATGTTACAGTACTTTAATTTTTCTCACACGCATATTTTGACAGTTTCATATAACAAAGGGAGACAACTCCTTATATAGCAGACTTGTATATCTAAAGGGACCAACCAACCAATTGTTTTCCCATAGACTTAAGTGTTAACGTTTTGGAGTATTTCGTTAAAGTTCTTGAATTCAATATGACAATTATGGTTTATAACAAAAGTTTAAGGTCTCATCTAACACCTAATCACAAAAGAAAGTTGGGTCCTTCAGCTCAAATTTTCTCCAGGGTAGCCATTTTTAAAATGGGCGAATTTCGCGGTAAAAATTCTCAAAAATCTTAAATGTTTACCTGTTTATTATTATTACCTGAACTTTTGCGAAAAAAAATCAATCGGAATTACGAAATTAATATCAACATTTCTTATTGATAGTTGCCTATCAGGCTACATATCTATTTTCTCGCTTCATAACATACTGGCCAATCAGTGGCTGTCAGATATTTTATCCTTGGCTCAACTTTCTATACACAGGGGCTGTTTCAAAAATATATTTTTTAAATTGGCTGGTGTATCCCTAAAAGAGAAACACATATGATTTGATATTTACATTCTGTGTTGAATTTGCCTATATGTCGTTAGTTAACCTAATAAAATAAATAATCTACCTTTAAGTGTTTTATTTTTATTGTCATGATCGTAATGACGACAATTGTCTGCCATCTAAATATTATTTACTCATTTTGTCGTTTATCATGAGATACTAACAAACTGATTCTTAACTTTATGGGAAACTCACATTTCCCGCGTAATATTCATTTAAAAATATTATCAAATCAAACGGAGTTTTGTGAGGAAATATTGTGGATAAGTTTACTGATATTCTAACAGCCTAATCCGTGTTTTTCTAAGGGGTATTCGTACGCTTAGTTACCAAACATTTCTTATTTAGAACTTGCAAGATGACTTCTAAAAACCTAGCAATGGACATATCTGGAAGCAAATCATAATTTTAATGAATGTTATGGGTTAATCCTGATTGACATATTCTTCGATCTGAAGTAGTTTTGTCTGTAATTATTTAACACTCTGCATTGCATAACATCTAAACTATACCCGTTGCTATTGATAATTTTCAAATTTTTCAAATATAAAATATCGTGGTTATTTTTTTTTTTTTTTTCAATTGACTATTCAATCAATGTGATCTGCTGTTTTGGAATACAATCTCTCATGCGTCGTTCGTTAACTTTTCCCTTCAATCCGATATATTGTTCAAAGATTGCAATGTTTTCAATAACCCATGAAAGCGCATGGAGGACTAGCTGCCGAGATGCTACTTCACATAAATACACATTCTTATTGCGGGGATATTTATTTTCTATTTGCGTTAGAGTTTATTACTCGCATTTTTTTCTATACACCAACATCAAAATTTGAATAAAAGAACAGACAATACAAAACTTAAGAAATATTAACTTTACATATTTCAGTCAATATGACCCATTTTAGCCCTGTACATCAGGTCTTGGATGTCAGTCAGCCAAGTTTATACCCTCAAACTACGATCCCGTTCTGATCATTTCAAACAAGTTTGAATTATTTCCAATGACATTTCAACAAATGATGCGCTGTAAACTACAGTATATCTTAATTCAATTCCAGTAGAAAACGTCACTTTTGTCCACCGAGTATACTAGGGATGGGGACCATAATTTTCCTACAATTGGCTGGCCTCTAGTAAAAAAAAATACTCAAAATTTCATTCAGAAATTGTTTCATGTGTTTCTTAGAGAAGTGGAAGAGGTAACCTGTTTACCAACTGACGACGTACGACACATGACTACGGAAAAAATGCTATTAGAATTGGTCACTTGAGACTAAAAAACAATAAATACTCCAATAAACATTTTAAGGCGAATAATTAGTGCAATTTCCTGTAAGTTATTCTTTGTATAGAATATTAGTTTATTAAATGATTGTCAGTCATCGTCTAAGCATCAATTCAATTTCAACAAGATTCTATTGACGTTTAATACATCAAATGGATTTGATATCAGGCTAAGCCTTACATGTAAGTCCTTTCAAATCATTACAACAAAATTAGCATTGACATGTATGCAGTGGTACCTAGTATTACAAGTAAGGGGAGAAATTTATTTTAGAATGTAGGAAAAATTTGTTATATTATTGATGTTCATACTATTGATGCAGATTTGCTGATGAGTTGCCATGCGAATTGGGAAACAGATAGTACAGTTCTTGTCTAAAAATGTCGACCATTTGTCCAATAGAGAGTTAAGACAATTCTTCCTAACATCTGCATTTAATGGTATTTCATGTAAGCAGATTTGTTTTAATATTTTAGTATCTAGGATAAATTTTACTCAATATTTCACTTATATGATATATATATATCAATATTGTTATGAATAAACATTGTAATGTACAAAACACAACTGTTGTCACGTAACAATGTCCATCTCATCAAGTCTGTCAAAAATTAATATCGTTGTTGTTTCATTATAATACACATCATAATATAGTTTGGCGCCATAGTTTCATTCAAGTAAAAGTTGAGTGCCATTTATGATCTTTTAGTTTGTTAATGTTAGATATATACATTAAACATTCATTCAGAAAATTGTGTAGATTATAGTGATCATGAATCAATACAACGATTTGCTTTGATACAACAATGTCATAGACTCAATTTGAAGTGGGCATAAGTTGAGCATTTTCATTTTCATGATTACACCTACATGATGCTGATTCGCTCAGGTGGTCATTGTATTGATATGTAACCGGCATTATTTCTGAATTGACAAAGAAGCATATTATATTTTCTAATGCCTTGATGTTTTAATACACTAGTAGATTCTACTAAGTTATCTTAAGCCTGAAGTGATTTTGAAATTAATCTATAATGTCGATTGTAGAAATATTTAATGGGAGTAGATTACATTTTAAGATTGTTGACAAAAAAAAGTTTCAGCATAATTTTATATCTATATACTGGGGGAATTAAACAATCTGCTATTTCTCATAGGGTATCTGGCACTTTCATTCTCATTAAGATAGAGTTCAGCAATATCTCTTAGATATGTTAGACTTGTGTGGTTTAAAATCTAATACGTATTAACTTATATTGGTTTCGTCTACAGCTAAGATACTCAACACCAGTTTCTGCATGAAGCTGATTGTGTGATGTCCATTTTGTCAATCTTGTTATTATTTTTCGTGCCTCTAATTGAATTGATTCTAAGATATTTTGAGTTTGCTTTGTACAGTAATCCCATCCAATGATGCCTGTGAACTAAGGCAGAAATGACTGTATCATTAACAAAGAATATGGCAGGATTGGTAAGTTCTCATTTTCTCAAAAAAATCTTTTTTCGGTGGATTGAAATCGATATCCCAGTCTTTCCGCTTTATTCCATGGCCTCGATTTATAACCTAACTTTAAAAAATAAACATGATATTGGAAAATGGAAGAAATCATTTAATGATGAACACATCCGTATTCCAATTAGAAATAATAGATTTTCAGGTTTTGTTATTATGACAATATGTCACGGATATTTTCCTTGGTATAACATTTATGTGAATTAAAAAAAAATATATTCATATAACACTGTTTTGACATATACATATGGTTGAAAATAAAACGTAAAGAAAAAAAAAATATAGCATTGATGTATGTATACGATATATATAAATACCAGATAAATATATTGTAAATCAATGTAACATGTATAAGCATGGTTATCAACATGGGAATATAGAAGTATTGGAAAAACGTAGTTCTTACTCCAGTGAGAGTAGGGATATAAAATATATATAACACAAGTAGAACATGATTATTCGTAGTGATTTACCTTATAAAGAGGGTCAGCGTTTATATTTGTATAATAATATATGAGGCAATGCTACTTGTCTTAAAACCTGTGCTGTATCGCTCAGGGTAAACTTGATGAATACCGGTCAGCACTCTGATGAAATATGCAAGTAAATTAAATAGTGCTGATATAAAGCCTGATTCTGTTTGAAGCAATATTAAACGTGCTTCAAATTCACACAAAATATAAAGAATTATAAAAATGTAAAATAATGATAAAATGAATGTGATTAAGATTAAATATCTATTAAAATATAATGATAGAAACGTCCAACTGAGAACAGCAAATAACAAACACCGACAAAAAGTGATATGTCAAACATCAGTTAATAATTCTATAAAAATGTTATTGGCTTAAGGTTTGATGAGTAATATTTTGTCATCTGATTGAATACATGACTGAGTTAAATGTTCCTCTGTATAATTAACAGCATCATTACTTCCTAACGTTAGGAGTGAGATGCGTGATATTTAATGGCTAAAACAATCAGGTTATGTATATGTGAATTATGATTGGTTGTCGTTGGGCCCTTGGCAAACATGTTAACATATGGAAGTATTAAGATATTTTCAGGATAAAATGTCACAACCGCCAAAGCAAGCTTAAGTATATAAAATAGTTTCCTTGGATGATGACGCTTTTCACTTGATAGTTAAAACTTAATACCGCTGTAACATATCGCAATGTATAACAATTCAAGAGTATGATTCTTCGGTAAACAATTTAAGTGAAAGCAGTAGATTTAAGAACTTTCCTTAAACTATGTTTAAAATACATGTTTTCCAGTACACGCCGATGGTATCCAGGTACCCTTTAATCAGTTCATGTACACGTCAGTGGTACCCAGGTACTCATTAATCAGTTCATATACACGTCATGCTGGTCACAGGTACTCATTGATCAGTTCTGTAAACGTCAGTGGTTCCCAGGACCTCATTAATCAGTTCATGTACACGTCAGTGGTATCCAAGTACTCATTAATCAGTTCATGTACACGTCGGTGGTATCCAAGTACTCATTAATCAGTTCATGTACACGTCAGTGGTATCCAAGTACTCATTAATCAGTTCATGTACACGTCGGTGGTATCCAAGTACTCATTAATCAGTTCATGTACACGTCAGTGGTTTCCAAGTACTCATTAATCAGTTCATGTACACGTCGGCGGTATCCAAGTACTCATTAATCAGTTCATGTATACGTCGGTGGTAACCAAGTACTCACTAATTAGTTCATGTACACCTCGGTGGTATCCAAGTACTCATTAATTAGTTAATGTACACGTCGGCGGTATCCAGGTACTCATTAATCAGTTAATGTACACGTCAGTGGTATCCAGGTACTCATTAATCCGTTCATGTACACGTCCCCTTTGGTCCCTTGGGGGTCAGAGTCACCATTTATGCAAAATCTGTTCCCCTTCCCTAAAGGATGTTTCTGACCAAATTAGGTTCAAATCCATTAATAACTTCATGACATGTAGCGATTTAAAGGAATCGCCACAATTTCCCCATTAGCCCATTTGGCCCCTTGGGGGTCACAGTCACTATTTATGCAAAATCTGTTCCCCTTCCCCCAATGATGTTTCTGACCAAATTGGGTTCAACTCCATTCATAACTTTATGACTAGTAGCGATTTGAAGGAATTATCTCTATTTCCCCATTAGGCCCCGCCCCTTTGGCCCCTTGGGGGTCACAGTCACTATTTATGCAAAATATGTTCCCCTTCCCCCAATGATGTTTCTGACCAAATTGGGTTCAAATCCTTTCATAACTTTATGACTAGTAGCGATTTATAGGAATTACCTCAATTTCTCCATTAGGCCCCGCCCCTTCGGTCCTTTGGGGGTCAGAGTCACCATTTATGCAAAATCTGTTCCTCTTCCCCCAAGAATGTTTCTTACCAAATTTGGTTCAAATCCATTCCTAACTTTATGACTAGTAGCGATTTAAAGGAATTACCTCTATTTCCCCATTAGGCTCCGCCCCTTTGGCCCCTTGGGGTCAGAGCCACCATTTATGCAAAATATGTTTCCCTTCCCCCAAGAATGTTTCTGACCAAATTAGGTTCACATTCATTCCTAACTTTATGACAAGTAACGATTTGAAGGAATTCTCTCTATTTCCCCATTAGGCCCCGCCCCTTTGGTCCCTTGGGGGTCAGAGTCACCATTTATGCAAAATCTGTTCCTCTTTCCTAAAGGATGTTTCTTACCAAATTGGGTTCAAATCCATTTAACACTTGATGACTAGTAGCGATTTAAAGGAATTGCCTCAATTTCCCCATTAGCCCCTTTGTCCCCTTGGGGGTCAGAGTCACCATTTATGCAAAATCTGTTCCCCGTCCCCCAAGGATGTTTCTGACCAAATTAGGTTCACATTCATTCCTAACTTTATGACTAGTAGCGATTTGAAGGAATTATCTCTATTTCCCCATTAGGCCCCGCCCCTTTGGCCCCTTTGGGGTCAGAGTCACCATTTATGCAAAATCTGTTCTTCTTCCCCCAAGGATGTTTTTGACCAAATTGGGTTCAAATCCATTAATAACTGTATGACTAGTAGCGATTCAAAGGAATTACCTCTATTTCCCCTATTGGGCCCCTAGTAGCGATTTGAAGCAAATGTTGACGGACGGACGCCGCACCATGGCATAAGCTCACCGGACCTTCGGTCCAGGTGAGCTAAAAATGGCATTTTTTATGAAAAAAAATAAAGGTGCTAAAGATTTTTATAATATATTTAGTAAAAATGATGTAATTCCAACTGGTAGAAAAAGATGGGAGGAACATTTTGAATCAGAGGATATTGATTGGAGAATAATTTTAATCTTCCTTTTTCTGTTACTAAAAATACTAAATTACATGGTTGCAATTTAGGATTAATCACCATAATCTGAATTCATATTTATTTAAAGGGGGATTATCTGATAGTCCTTTATGTAATATTTGCAAAACTGAAATTGAAACATTGGAACACACTTTATGGAATTGTGAAAAAGTACAAATTTTACTACAAAACTGTTAAATAACCTGTTTATCACATTGGAATTTAATAAAAAAAATAATTTCTTTTTGGTCTAACTGATTTTGGCATAAATAGGAAAGTAGATAATATGATACCCTTGACTATCAAACATTATATCTATCAATCTATATGTCGTCAGAATAACCTTGATATTGTAGCTTTAAAAAATTCTTTAAAAGATTTGTATCTCACCCAGAAATCTATTGCCAGAGGTAAGAGAGAAAACTCATTCAACCAGTTTAGAAAAGAATGGACCAAATGGGAAAGACTCACTGGAAATATTTAATTACAAAAAAAAATTCCAAAAAACCTTAGGATATAAATTTAGAACAAACAGTCCTACCTTGTTTTTCTGTGTTTGTTTCTGTTTTGTCTATTCATATTTTGTTTGGCTGTTGTTAATATATATCCAGGTATTGATTAGATTTGTATTAAATATAATATGATAATGGATGAATGTGTTGAAATGTGTCTTATGTCATGTTTAATGTATAAATATGTTAAAATTCTGAAGAAAAAAACCCACTAAATTTATACCAATATGTATGTTACTTCTCATTTACATCAAAAGTAAGAGGAAAAAAATGCAATCAATATAAGCATTGGTTAAAGATATCTTTATTTTTTGTACGTTTCTAATTGAAATGTAATGAATTATCATTTCATAGATGACATGAAGCTATTTTCTTTAAACAATTTCTGTAAACTTCAATA